>NW_017306482.1:1134992-1135511 GCF_000935625.1 Nanorana parkeri
TGCTTGCTTAATTTTTAGGGGGATAAGAAGCCCCTATGTGATAGCCAATTTACATGACAGGTCTCTTTATGGAGACATCAGAGGTCTCCAAGACCCCTAATGTCACCTAGGGACCCCCAGAGAAGCTGATGAAGCAGGGATCTGCTTCACCAGCTTCTCCCCAGCTTCTGTAGCCGGGAATGACAGCAGAATGCGTAAGTGATGTAACATACATCACTTCCTGCATTCGGGGACCAGAAAAGGGATCATGTACCGATCTCCCTTTGATCTCCTGTGACAGAGCAGCCGTGCCGGTTACAGCGGATCTCGGGACCGGTGGCGGCAGTTGTGCGGGGAGGTAAACCGCACCTAATACAAGCGATCGGGCGTTTCCAGAGACACCCGATCACTTGAATGTAAACAGCCATCGCTGGCTGATAAATTCTTGATAAATTCAAGAAATTTTTAGATGAGCTTCTTCTTTCACTACATATGCAAGGATATGGGAAGTGTTAATATATATATATATATATATATATA
>NW_017306482.1:1139203-1197208 GCF_000935625.1 Nanorana parkeri
GCTAATGAAGAAAAAAATCAGGAAAGGCAAAATATGTGCAGATTACACGTCAGTTTTAAATAGGTGTCTCTGATTCTGGTAAATTAGGTGATTTCAGTTAGAACAGATGCAGCAGTCAGGAGCTGATTGAATCTCCCTGTGGGAATGGGGTAAGATTGCCAGGTATGACATACAGCATAGCTGAGCGTGTGTCCAGCCTGTTCCTTTGTCTGTCATTTTATCATGCAATAGCTGGGTGGGATATTACAGACAGGTAAGGAGGCTTCAGTAGAGAAACAAATCATGAGAAATTGTCTATGTTGCACTGTACACACACATACAGATTCCTGCCGCGCCAAGGACAATTCGTATGATCAACAGGACTGTAACAGTAAAGAAAACAAGATATGAAAGACGCTGATTGCAATACAGACTGGATGTTAGATTGCAAGCTCTCAAGGGCAGGGCCCTCCTTACCATCTTGTCTTGAATTGTATTGTAATTGTAATGTCTTCCTTATATTGTAAAGTGCTGCGCAAACTGTTGGCGCTGTATAGTAATAATAATAATTATTATTATTATTTGCATAGACTGCAGTTGGCAAAGCTTTCCCTTCAAATTGCTGTGTGCAGTTCTGTCTTTGTCCAGGTGGGGGCGATACACTCTCACCTGGCTGTGTCCTGCAGGATTTAATAAGCGGAGAGGTCTGTAGAGCGATTGGAGCGGATGGTTAAGTGAATTAATGCACTGTGATTAAAAATGAAGCAACGTCTGGAGCACGATAGACGTCCAGTCCAGCAAAATACTATCTTACTTGCACTTTAGCTAATTGTTCATTAACAAATTGAGGATTATCTCAATGTAAACTTGCCGGACTGATTCTTTTTTTTTTCTTGCCAAAAATATGCCACTTTTAAGTAGTATTAAACTCTCAAACCTTATTTCAATAATGAATCCGGATCAAACAAATACACGTGGCCCAGCAAAGCACTGCTTTACATTTTTGCCACTTATAGTCATCATGTTTCCAAATCCAGTCCATGTTTCCAAACAGCCCCAACTCTCTCAGCTAAGCTTTCCTGAACCGTCCAGTACAAGATCACAGGGACAGAGCAGACTCCAGCAGCCGTCCATCTACTAGCTGGGAGGGAAGAGTGTCTTGCCTTGCTTTGCGTTTGTGGAGACACACACAGCTGTCTAGCACACACAAGGCTGGCTCCATAGGATCCTGCAAGGGAAAGGAGCCACCCTTAAACCAGGATATAAGGACCAGTGCTCTCCCCCATTGTGATCTCTGAGATGAAAAACAAAAACTTTGGTTCAAATGGTGTCCAGGAGGGAGAAGCTTCTGGGTGGGCTTCACAAGCTCATTTTTAATACTAGCAGGAGGGTCAACAAAAGGAAAACTGAACTCCAGGATAAGCAAATATTGTCCTCATACAAGAGTCATGTGTGTTCTTCCTGAATAACTGTGTGTATTTCTGCCAGATCTGTGGAGTAATCCAGTGTGAATCCTTGCTTCTGTGCAGAGACCGGTCACTGCTGCTCCACTCTCCTTGTGCAGGGTGACTGGTCTTGTCTCCACCCCCTCCTGTAGTTTTCTACAGCCAGCCTGTAGTGGGTGGAGCCTGTTGGCCCCTCCCACAGCTCTGCTCTCTGCACTGGCTATGTACAGCACAGTGGTGATGTCACTTCTACCTTTTACAAGGTAATTTCTGGATTTGTACAGTCGTTTGGTGCACACAAATCATTTTTGTAGCCTTTGCAGAACATATTTAAATGACAATTTTTGTGCCCGGAGTTCAGCTTGAAGTGTGCAGAACTGCAATCTCTGAAAAGGTTTGCCACACTTATTGTTATGAAGCTATATAGCACAGCAGGGGTGGGAGGAAGAGTTGGGGTCTGTTCCAGTGGCGGAACTACCGCCGGTGCGGGCGGTGCCGCCGCACCAGGGCCTGAGCCTACGGGGGGCCCGGTATCTATTCAAACACAGCACTGGGGCAGAGATGGGGGGGCCCGTTGGTGTCCGGCTGCCAGTTACCATCGGATCGGTATGCGGCGGGCCCCCTCATCTGTGCGCCGGGAGTGATCACATTGGCTGACGGGCCCCCTGTGTGTGACGTATCAAAATCAGCGCGCCTGTGTACTCAGGCGGCTGTCTGCTGGGTCCTCACGGCCAAGGCCCAGGGCTGCCCCCTGCAGTGCCTGTAGGCTTTTTTTTAATTCTCGTCTTCCTCCACAGTTTTCGGCGGCCGACGGGCCCCCTCATCTCTGCGCCAGGAGTATCAGGTCTTTCCGACACTCCCGGCGATATAGGAGTCTGCACACCCAAATGTAATACAAAAATATTGTACTGTATTGATAATGTTATACAAACGATATACAAAAATGATAAAAATCCTGAGCAAGTAGTAATAATGTGCCTTTATAAAGAAAATTCATTCAATATATGAATATGTTGTAATAAATAGACAATAAATAAGCATACGAAGAATAGCTACAATGATAATGTCAAGCAGATGTGAAACCAAAATGTCTGGGTAGGTGGACCTCTTTCTCAAGGTGGATCTCCCAAGTATTTGGGACCTGGCAGACAGGTAGAATAGTAATAAAGTGATTACTCTAAGGTCCCTGAAGAAGACATGCGACTGCTACCTGAGATTGAAGGAAAAGAGGTTCCATCTTAAACTGAAACAGAGAAGCTGTCCATCTACTAGCTTGCAGAAGGGGGAATGGTGGAGGAGTGGAGTGGATTGCTGTGCCTGTGTGTTTGTGGAAAGGAAAGTAAAGTTACTTGCGCGCCAGTTCAATTGATAGTCAATATCTATTGACCTCTGCAGTGTAACATCGTAGCGATTCTGAAGTGACACTACAGAGGTCAATAAATATTCACTATCAATTGAACTGGCGCGCAAGTGACTTTACTTTACTTTACATTGATCTGCAGCGACATCTGCTGGCATGCGCCCGAGATTCAAGGGTACAATCCGGTCAGGAGTGTAAAGGGTCCCATCTAAATATTGAACTGTGTGTCTGTGGAGACACAGCTTACTAGAACACACAAGGGTGGCTCCATAGGACCCTGCAAGGGAAAGGAGCCACCCAGGGCCGGTGCTAGACTATTTTGCGACCTAGGCAAGACCAGCTACTTGCACCCCCCAGCCCCATAGCGCAACCCCATTCTCCTGCCGGCTAGCTTCCGCAGGCGACAGGTGGATGTAATTTATTTGAAATAGCCAATAGCAGACTGGCCATTGAAACCTCACCCACTGAGCAGAGGAGTGGACCTGAGAGAGAAAGTTGTCTCTGAGTTCTGCTCCTCTGCTCAGTGGACGGGTGCAATAGCCAGCCTGCTGTTGGCTTTTGCAATTTGAAATAGACGGGGGGGGGGAGGGGGAATGGTTGAGGCTGCGCCCTAGGCAACAGTTCGCCCTAGTCGCAGCACCGGCTCTGGAGCCACCCTAAAACAGGATATCAGGACCAGTGCTCAGGGGACCAGTTGATTCTGCAGGAAACCTAAATGTATAAACATCAAGGAGCAGCATCCATTGTAAGTGATGTCATCAGCATCTGAAATCGCTTAAAAACCTTTTGACTTTAATATCACTTTAACATACAATGCACCACCCAAGCCTTGGGATCTTTAACCCTTTGTTAGGACCATCAGGATCAGCATCTGAAATACCTTTTGATTGTAATACTACTTTAACATACAATGAACCACCCAAGCCTTGAGATCTTATACCCTTTGTTAAGGTGGCCATACACTCTACAACCATCGCAAGACTTTAGTCTTGCGATGGTTGTACAGGGATTAAAAAAACGTACGATCTGCCTATCTTGGACAGGCAGATCGCACTCTCGATCATCGCAAGCCCGCCCCCCTGAGGGGCGGGCTTCCGATGACCGCAATGCTGAACGGGCAGTGTGCGCGTGCGCACACCGGCCCGCTCGGCATTTGTCTTCCGAGCACCGTTCTAACCAGCCGAGAATCGTACGATTCCCGGCTGGTTTTCGAACATGCTGGTTCGTCAGAAGACGTGCGACCGTACAGTAGAAACGGTCGCACGTCTCCATTCACACTGCTCGATTATCGTACGAAAAACCGATCGCATACGATTATCGTACGATAATCGTGCAGTGTATGGGCACCTTTAGGACCGACAGGAAGGAAGAGTCTGCAGGAGGCAGAGCATTGCACTTACAATCCATTGATCACGGTTGCAATGCTTTACAGCCTCCAATGTCAAAAAAAATAGCAATGCACATTTTTTGTTTATAATTATAAAGAAGTGTACATTTATCAGTTCCCTTTTTTATTGGAATGCCCCTTTAAAGCTCCTCTTTGGACTATATCGTACACTCATAATGTGCACACGTTTCCTGTATATTTGTTACATTTCCTTTCATTGTAGCAGTGTTCTTGTAGAGAAGTCTATAGGAGTATTGCTGCCTAGCATTGAAGGGCTGTGATTGAATCCATCTCTGTGTAGGGGAAGCAGCAATGTATAGAGAGCTGGTACTGGAAATCGAGGCGAGCTCTTGCATCATGCAAGGTTTCATCATCCTTGCATCACATACTAGCAGAAGAATCCGATTCACGCTCTGCAGGAGAATAGAGAGGGGATAAAGCTCGAATTAGAGGAGGGGGTGAGACTACCCAGTAACCCCATCATTGCTGGGCGCGCGTTCCGCAGACAAAGGGAAAGCGGGATCTGAAAGAGGGGCGCTTACTGCGGCAAAAAGAGGAAAAAAAAGGCTGAAACACAAAAAAATCTTTGTATACGGGATACAGGATGTGTTTCATTGTCATTGCTTGTTGATGACTGCGATGGTACTGTAATGGATTTCTGTGACATCAAGATGTTATTGATGAACAATAATGAGGCGCAATGAGATGCTTTTAATGTAAGAGTCAGTCTACCCAAAACCGGCCATCAGTTTTGTAAGTGCTGAAATAAAACACCTGCCAGTTTCCTTTAATTCATGGAAGCTGATGATGTGAAGCTCAACACTAGGCACACACTTGCACAGGATATAGGGTATCTATTAAGGATGCACCAATACCGATACCAGTATTGGTATCGGTGCCGATACTGGGCATTTTCATTATATGTATTGCTGCATAATGTATTGCTGGGATTTGTAGTCCTCTGTGGCTGGTGATATTCTGCATTGCTGTATAATGCTTAGCTGGGATTCGTAGTCCTCCATAGCTAATGGTATTATTCTGCATTACTGTATAATGTATTGCTGGGATTTGTAGTCCTCTATAGCTGATGGTATTCTGCATTGCTGCATAATATATTACTGGGAGTTGCAGTCCCTCTACAGCTTGAAGTCACTTGCAGGACTACCAGGGTTGCAGTGGTTGTAGCTGTGACCGGGCCCTGGAGCTCCACTACTGTCCTAAAATCATTAGTTTGTATTGTTTTAGAAAAATTGTCACATGACACTAAAAGAAAGGTATCTGTAATTGGTATTGGCGAGTACTTGAGGAAAAGTATTGATACTTATAGTCGGTCTGGAAAAATGGTATTGGTCCATCCCTAGTATCTATGATCAAAAACAAAAAAAATATAAGTCTTTCTATATTGAATCTCCATAAGTTCTCTCCCACTCCTAATAACCAGATCCATCCAGAAGTTTGTAAAATGACTTATTGAAGATTCCCATAGGATGTACTTCCTCTATGCACTGACACCATTTCACTCAGCCCTGTGTATATGCACTTCCTGTGTAACCACTCTCACAAAGCCGGCCTTCTAAACTACATCTCAACGTCTGAACAATGCAACATGATCATCGCTGGCTGGAAGCAATGCATGATGGGCTATGTAGTCTTGAGAAATGGAGATTGCATCACATCATGCAGCAGGGAAAGAGATGCAAAGCACAATGGGAATCCAGGAAGTTGTTGGAAGTGATGAGCAGACGGAAGGCAGCGCTCACTACATGTAAGGGTTTTTTTAAGTGAGCTTTGATTGCATCAGAAACAACTCCTAGTGTGTATTCCTATTACAATGCTGATGTTATAATCACATAAGCTCTGAAAGACACCTGAGCGGTTTGTAACTGGAAGCTCAAAGCTTCAAAATGCTCAACAACCAAAATCCCATGCTTTCGAATCATGCCTGTTCACATATGACCACCCAGGCGCTTGTACAGTATCTCGATGCCTGTTCACATATGAGCACTCAGGTGTCCGTAGCTCGATGCCTGTTCACATATGAGCACTCAGGTGCTTGTAGCTCGATGTCTGTTCACATATAAGCACTCAGGTGTCCGTAGCTCGATGTCTGTTCACATATAAGCACTCAGGTGTCCGTAGCTCGATGCCTGTTCACATATGAGCACTCAGGTGTCCGTAGCTCGATGCCTGTTCATATATGAGCACTCAGGTGTCCGTAGCTCGATGCCTGTTCATATATGAGCACTCAGGTGTCCGTAGCTCGATGCCTGTTCATATATGAGCACTCAGGTGTCCGTAGCTCGATGCCTGTTCATATATGAGCACTCAGGTGTCCGTATCTCGATGCCTGTTCACATATAAGCACTCAGGTGTCCGTAGCTCGATGCCTGTTCATATATGAGCCCTCAGGTGTCCGTAGCTCGATGCCTGTTCATATATGAGCACTCAGGTGTCCGTAGCTCGATGCCTGTTCATATATGAGCACTCAGGTGTCCGTAGCTCGATGCCTGTTCACATATGAGCACTCAGGTGTCCGTAGCTCGATGCCTGTTCATATATGAGCACTCAGGTGTCCGTAGCTCGATGCCTGTTCACATATGAGCACCCAGGTGCTTATAGCTTGATGCCTGTTCACATATGAGTGCTCAGGTGTCCGTAGCTCGATGCCTGTTCACATATAAGCACTCAGATGTCCGTAGCTCGATGCCTGTTCACATATGAGCACTCAGGTGTCCGTAGCTCGATGCCTTTTCACATATAAGCACTCAGGTGTCCGTAGCTCGATGCCTGTTCACATATGAGCACTCAGGTGTCCGTAGCTCGATGCCTGTTCACATATGAGTGCTCAGGTGTCCGTAGCTCGATGCCTGTTCACATATGAGTGCTCAGGTGTCCGTAGCTCAATGCCACCCCAATGTATATACTGTATGTCCCCATCTGTACATTGTGCTGCTGAGCATTACAAAGAAAATCTTTGTCCAATTTAAAATGCAATTGAAGCCAAAACGTTTTTGTAGTTTTTGGATAGAATGGAGAGGATTTTTTATTGCTGTCGGTGTCCATGTTAGGGAGATTGCCCCTCTCTAATAATCCTGGTGACTGTTATCACTGAAAGGGAAAGGGAAAAGGTTTGGTTTCAGGTGCACTTTAAGCTACACTTTAAAGTAGTAGTAAACTCTCAAACTTTTTTTTTTCCAATAATGACTCCAGATCAACAAATGTACATTTCCCAGCAAAGTATTTCTGTACATTTCTACCCAAACACTTACAGTCATCATGAATTTCCAAACAGCTCTGACTCTCTCACCTAAGCTTCCCTGAACTTCCTGTCCAGTACAAGATCACAAGAGACAGAGTAGTCTCCAACAGATGTTCATCTACTAGCTTGAAGAAGGAAGGAGGAAGGATAAGAGGGGACAGAGGAGGAGCAGGAAGCAGGGGAGTGGCTTGCCTTGCTGTGCCTGTGCGTTTATGGAGACACACGCAGCTTACTAGCACACACAAGGATGGCTCCATAGGACACTGCGAAGGGAAAGGAGCCATCCTAAAACAGGATATCAGGACCAATTCTCAGGGGACTAGCTGATTCTGCAGGAAACTAAAACTTTTAAGCATCAAGAAACAGCATCCATTGTACGTAATTTCATCAGCACTTGCGCAGCGCTTTACAATATATTATAAGGAAGACATTACAATGACAAGACAATTCAAGACAAGATGGTAAGGAGGGAGCTGCCCCTGAGGGCTTACAATCTAAAAGAGGAGGGGGAAGTGATACATGAGGAGGTAGCTGTGTGGGGATGAATTGTTTGAGAATGTGATGGTTCAGTGGTTAGGTTGAGGTGGGATAGGCTTCCCTGGAGAGATGAGTCTTTAGGGATCGCCTAAAGGCAGTCAAGGTGGGAGATAGACGGACAGGTTGGGGTAAAGAGTTCCAGAGGATAGGAGTGACTCTAGAGAAGTCCTGGAGGCGAGTATGGGAGGAGTTGACAAGGAAACTGGAGAGCAGGAGGTCTTGGGAAGAGCGGAGTGGACGGTTAGGGTGATATTTTGAGACAAGGTCTGAGATATATCCGGGGGCAGAGTTGTGGATGGCTTTATAAGTGACTGTTAATATTTTGAATTTTATCCTCTGGGCGAGTGGAAATAGGTCTTGAAATAGCTTTAAAACCCTTTGACTTTAAGGTGACATTAAAGTCACATTCCCACCTCCCAATGTTGCTGTAAGGACTTACCTTAAATGATGCCTCTTGATCCGATCATCTTCTTTCCTGTAGTTTTCAGGAGTCCCTCCAGTGCTGGTGCCGGTCTCTGATCCAGCGCTGACTGCTGTTTCTTCCTGTCTTGCGGT
Organism: Nanorana parkeri; assembly: GCF_000935625.1. NCBI lineage: Eukaryota > Metazoa > Chordata > Amphibia > Anura > Dicroglossidae > Nanorana > Nanorana parkeri. The sequence continues at coordinate 1,147,726 of NW_017306482.1, forward strand.
GTTGGTCCGGCGTGCACGCTCACGGCTGCGTGCATTGACTCACACTGTGTTTCTCCTCTTCCCCCTCCAATGATCTCCAATACGCATGCGCCCGCACACATCCTCCTGCACGGCCGCTCGAGAAACTGGATTTTACAGCCGGGAGCAAGCGGCGTAGACACAGAAGTTTTTACCTATTTGGTAACTTTTTATTTTTTAAATGCTTTTGCATATGTCTACTGCTTTCTCCGGCAGTAGATATATGTAATAAAAATGTGATTTTAATGTGACTTTAAATACTTTTATAAAAAATTATGTAACAGCAAACATACTATGTCAAAGTTACATAAAACCTGTTTTATGTTGAACTTTGCAATCACCATTGTTTGTTTTTAAAACATGAAAATGTAATCATCAGATTCGTCTGATTCCCTATGAAAATCTATCGGATGGGCCATATCAGCCCTGCTGGCTCACCAAAGGTTAAAATGGGTGATAAGTACAGAAAAAACATTATACATATATAAACAAGCGATAAATGGCTATGTTTAGAGATGGTGGTTAAAAAAGCTTTTCTACGCAGCAATATTCCGGTTTTGGTTTCATCACTCTTTTAGCCAGATGAAGAAAAGTAAATATTTGCCTTTCAGCCCTGAAAGCGAGCAGCATATTCCTGGAAAGGTCTGTGTATATGGAAGGGATCGCAGAGGGTGAGACCTTCACAAAAAAAAAGCATTGAAAATGTTATTTTGTGTGATTGTTATGTGTGTAGACTATGAACACCCATGCTGTAATGATAACCTTTGAGCACAATAAACCTGGTCATACTCTGCCAATTCGTTGTCATTCAGCCCTGCAGGCAGAACAAGAAAAGTCACTTAATTTTGGATCCATGCTAAACTGTACAGATGGAGGAATCCGCCCTGCTGACAGCCGGTGCCTGCAGCTGTCAGAATACCTAAACAGTGACTGGAGCTGATTGGCTGATTTTTTTCAGCAGGAAATGGTGGCCATTGGATCCGTGTATGGCCATCTTTAGCAAAAGCTTAAAGCAGACCTTTTAGCAACAACAAAAAAAAAGTCTCATCTGTCCCCTCTATCCTCCCCTCTTAGTAAAATGCTGGCAGTGTTTTAATTTGATCAAATACCTTATTTTTGGATTGTCGCGTCCAATCTACTTAATTCCTCACTAAGCCGAAGGTTGAAGTATACTTCTCCTTCCCGCTGCCTCCCGGGATAACCATGTCACATATGCCAATATCTTGCTCAGATATCATAAAAACGATTGATCAGAATTACACGCTGCCATATAGCTGTATGCAAATTAGCATGTTTTGGCACCGTATCATCAGGTGGCCGGCTGGGAGTAATGGGAAGACACAGTCAGCTTCTGATGAAGAGAAAAACAAATATGGTGGCTCAGGATGGGAGCTGCAGCAGAAGAGTAGTAGGTGAGAAGCCAACAACTTGCAATTCGCTGAGTTTGAATGTTCATGCTGCACCTAAGGTAAGGGACAGAATGTAAATGGGGGGCATAATATAAAAGGCCCACCTGCATGGGTTTGCGGCGACTTAAATATAAAGTATTGTGCAATTTCATGTGGTAATTTAATTATAGGTACTGGCCCTTTAAGACCCTAACTTGAAAAAAGAGCGTGAATTTTAGGGCGGGAAGAATCGCCGCGAGGAGATTCCAGAAGATTCTGCAGCCCAGAGTAACCCTATATAAGGAGGTAACCTCAGGGGATTAGGCACCAGTTGTCCGTAACACAGCTCAGCAAACCCCCTCCCTAGTCGCGGCTAATATTATGTGGTTTGTCATCTCAAAAAGTTTTGAGGGGGACTAAGTTACAGTCAAGCAAAGTGGATTTGCCCGAGTTTTAATGACTGGGCAAAGATTTGGTTTTTAAGTATTACTCGTTGGTTTATGTTATGTTTAAAGCATTTTGGATAGATATATATTATACCAATAAAATTGGCCGCGGCCATTATTTGCCAATATCGGGTTGTCTTGTTTTATTTATTAAATAATTATAGCATATTGTAAGATAAGAATGTCGTCTGCAATCCCATGGGAATTATATTCTTGTGGGAGGTGCGAGGTCGGTAGAGACAAGCAGATTCTGCATGAATTTGGACTAGCGAACATCCAGTAAACATTTTTTCATTCCAGTTATTCATATACAGGATTTATATAGTGCCTGCCAACAGTTTGTGCAATGCTTTACAAACTAAAGGGAGACAGTACAGTTACAATACAATTCAATATACACAGTTTAGGAGAGGGTTAGGCCCTACTCATAAGAGCTTACAATCTAAAAAGGGAGGGGCAAGTAATATAAAAGGTAATAATTGAAGGAATGAGCTGATGGAGGAAGCAATGGCATATGGCGCCTGGGGTTGTAAAGGGCCCCATTAGGTTGCTGGAGTAGAAGTGGTTTCAGTTGATGACAACTCTAATCCCCTATAAAGTCTTCAGATGCCCAAGAGGAGTCTTTGGGATCTTGGCATCATTTCTTACAGCTCAGAGTGAGGTCATCACGGGGGGGGCATCACATTTTTGCTATGGGGCCCCATGATCTGGGAGGGAGTAAAAGTGCAGTTGTTAGGTAGAGGTGGGAGAAACTTCCCTGAAGAGATGATTTTTTAGGGAACGCCTAAAGACAAACAGAGTAGAAGATAGCTTGACAGGTTGGGGTAGGGGGTTCCAGAGAATGGGAGATGCTCTGGAAAAGTTCTGGAGGCGAGCATGGGAGAAGGTGATGATTGGGCTAAAGAACAGGAGGTCTTGGGAAGAGCAGAGAGGACAATTTGGGTTCCAGTTCTCTTTTTCTACAGGCAGTGAAGGTGTTTGTCATCATAATCTGCTGTACTAATTATAGGAGGACCTAACATTGGCATCAGCATTGGCCCAGGAGGGCACTTGGCACTTGAAAGCCCACGCTTGACTGCACTCTGCATCTTTGCTAAAATCAGAATATGCATGCAATTTACCTTAAAGGACTCCTCTCAATTAAAAACATAATATGGGTTCTCTTACGCCCTTCTATGTACTAGGCCCCACACAGACCTCAGATGTAGCCAACTACACAGTCCTCCACCAGGCCAGGCAAGGTTTTTTGCTGCAGTATGCAGATGAGACAACAGATTCTATAGGGAAGGATGGGACAGCCCTCTAGGATCAGGAAGTATTGAAGGGGTCGAGCATTTTCAGAAGAGGTCAGCAGTAAAAGCCTCTATATTTCTCTTTTGACTGGTGTATTTTAAAGGCCATTAGGGAGGCCATGGATGGCCTTATAATAATAATAAAGTGATCATCACATGAGAAGAGCGGCCTCCTAAGTAGACTACAATGAAGAAGCTTCCTACAGCACCAATGAGCTGGAGGAGGTCCAAGCTCCTCATGTTACAGATGGTGTACAGGTACATTGCCAAGAAAGACCCGGCAATAGATAACCAGCAGATGTTCTGTGGGATCCTTGGCAACAAGCTTGTCATGTGACCTGTGGTAGGACAAAAGAGACATTGCCTCTGATCTGCCTCAATATTCTAAGGCTGCATTTACATTGGTCATTCTGGGATTCCTCCTGTGGCAAGTGTGTCTCCATTCAGATGTGGCCACTGTACCCATTAAAGTTAATGACAGGGTGACAGCGGTCACATCCCTCAGCAGCAGTACGCATGTAATCATACATGGTGATGCATTATAACACATCAGAACGCGCTGCACTGCTCAAAAATACAACATGCCCTATTTCTTTTTCAGTGCAAACCTACGCAATGTCTTGGTGTGAACTCTAGCAATATGACAGAAGGCAAATTGTCTTTTCTACAAGTTGGGACTTTATTTGGGCAACACTGCTCAGCGGTGTTTATGTGAATGAGCCCCTGACAGATGAACCCTGGCTCAGCCTTGAGAAATAACAGACAAGTTAAAGTGTCCCTTAATACCTAAGCTGCGTGCTGGTTCTGGTCAATGGTGTTAGGTGCAGTGAAGCTATATAGGTTCAGTTCCCTTGCCTCGAAGCTAGTATAGGGCCAGAGAGTCAAAGGTATGCTAGCCCCCTTTGGGGATTTTTGCACACAGGTATTCTGGGTCATTCTGTAAAGTGTACAATGCCACATAAACACCGGCCCTTTATAAATACTGCATAATAATGATAATAACACCCACCCTTCCAGGCCTAATCAATGGCAGCAGGCACATTCACTGCCCGCAGATACATGTCACAAAGGGGTGGGGAATGTCCTCGCACAACTGCTACCAATGACTGGGCTAGGAGAGAGGATGTCGGTCACAGTTTTTAGCGGGCTTGGGCAAATTCAGGCAAATTGGTTTCACACCAAGCCCCAGCTCATCACTAGTGCAGATATAGGTTTAAAATATACGTCTCTTAGATTGTAAGCCCTCACGGGCAGGGCCCTCCTTACCATTGTGTCTTGAATTGTAGTGTAATTGTCTTCCCTATGTTGTAAAGCGCTGCGCAAAATGTTGGCGCTATATAAATCCTGTATAATAATAATACGTCAAGCCAGTGCCATCTTGAATCCTGCAGCTGCTCTTCACAAAAGGATGGAGATGGCCTGCTCAAAACTGTGACCGTTACCCCTGCGCCTTGAGCCAATCAGTGGTGGCAGTTGTGGCGGGGGCATTCCCCATCCCTTTGTGGCATGTAGCTGCGGGGCAAGAAATGCGCCTGCCGGGAGGGGGGGTCTGTTGGCCACAGTTTTTAGAAGGTGAAAAGTTGCGAGAGTTGTCCCGTGGTATAGCGCTCTTCAAAGGGGGGAAGCTGTGGGTAGGGATGTTGCTACTCGGTGTGCTGCTTCTCATATGTGCAGACCGGGGTGCCTGTCGTTTGTTACAACTTCCTTCCCCATTTTTGTTTTTTTTCACAGTTTTTAGAAGGCTTGGGCGAACTGGGGTAAAAAATATTGTGCATAGTCTGCCATTGCTGGTCGACTCAGAAACATTAGTTACAGTACCTGGCTGACCGTTCTCTGCAGGGAGAAGATTGGGAACTGAGCGATGAGCAGTTTGTGACAGGTGCAGTGTCACACGTCGGCTCTAATTATGGAGATGAGTGTATTTCACTCTCCCCATAATTCTCCTTTAATTCATGTGTTTTTCAAGTCACATGTCCATACTTCCCACGTGCCTGTGCAAATGTGCGTTTTCTAATGCAGCAGTGTGAACACACCCTTATACTTTCTAACTGCGTTTCTCATTTAAGGCCTGGTGCACAATTGGACGGCGCGTTCACGTGCGATTGTCGCTTGTTGATGTCAATGGGGTCATTTCCACGTGGCAATCGCTTTTTTTGCGGCTGCAATTGTGCGTGATTGCACCACGACAAACGCGGCACGTAAGCGTGCGGATTGCTACCCGCGATTGGGGAGCCATTAGAAACGAATCCGCAGCGATCGTGCACAAAACCACGTGAATTGCGGCTTAATCTCGGATCGCTCAGGTGTGAACCGGGCCTTATAATGTATTTTACCCTCAAAATTTTTTTATTACAAATATACACTATATGTCTCGTTTAGACGGGCAGCTGAGGGGTGGTGAAATTAGGCCGTCAGTCCGCGGTTTCACTGCTCCTCAGCCGCCCGCTGTAAGCATTGCAACTGCACAGTGCTATATACATTGGCGCAGCAAAAATTATGCAGCATGTCATGTCTAGCAGGCGGCATCGTTTTTCGAAACGCAGTCATGGAGGCGAATGGGGCCGCGTTGCAGTATTTTGAAGAAAAATCCCCCTTGGGATCCAAATAAAAGTCAGTATCAACTCCTGAATGCCTGGCAGCCGCCGCTCTTCTGCCCTGTGAAAAGCGTTTCGCTACAGATAGACAGGGGTGTAAAAGAGGCCTACCGGTGGGGAAGAGAACCTCAAGATTGTGTGGAAGTATCTCTGGGGTTGTGGCTGAGGTATTATTTCAGGGTCATACATGTAGGCCTCGGGGCAGGAAGGGGCAGACTGTTGTCAGAATGGTCTTTGTGTGTTGTTCAGCAATATGCTGAGTCACTGTGAGAACATGGCCGCTTGAGGTGATTCAGCAGCGAGGGCTCAGAGCCAAGCTCTGCAGATTAATCAGCATCAACAGTGATAACAAAGCTGCCTTCATTAATGCCAACGTAAAGCCGGTTGCTTATTAACCCCTTCCAGTGAGACCAGTACAGCGGGTACCTAAAGAGAAACGAGGGCCGTTCAGACACAAATTGCTTAGTCACAGTGACTGGCACGCAGGGGACGGACAGCATGCTTGTGTTTTATTATGTTTTCTTTGTTTTGTTATTATACCAAACACGTCCGTGTAATACACACACACCTGTAGGTAGCACTGAATGACTGTCTATGGATAATTATTTATCACTAGCTCATACACACGGGCACACTGAATTTACAATATACATCTTACTGGCAGCAGGATCCTGTGTTGTCTGAATACTGTAGGCATTTAATGTTCATGTAAAGTTTACATGCATGGAAGTGTACAGCGTTATTGCGGCCTATTGATTGCTAGGATGTAGGCAACAGCTTAGCAACATAAGGATGCACTGCGGCAATAGTAACCTGCGTCCAGAAGGATGTTGCACGGCAATATTCAACTACTTCCTAGCAACAGAAGGATGCTACACAGCAATAACCATTTGCCCCCATGCAACAGAAAAAACGCTAGCTGACTCCTGCCACCGTACCCCTCCATTGTAGGTGGCTCGTGTACTTTAACAGGGTACATATACACTGTACGTATGTAAACGTTAATACAAATGTTTACATGCTTGCAGCATAAAATACGCTCCATGTTCAGGACAGCGGAAAAGGATTTTCTTATAATTATGCAGCTGTGTGCATGGGGCCATGGAAACAAAACACCTGCCTTCAGATTTGTAAAAAAGAAAAGGAGAAAAATCCTGCATTTTTTTGCAGCCTTGTGCATGAGCCCTTAAAGTGTAGTTCCACCTTTGCAGTCAAATTTGAGAACCCCCCCAGCCACTATATGTTTGCAATGTGTTCCCATTCACGCAGCATACCTGAAAATAATTACAAAAATATATATTTCTTACCTTTCTAGCTGTTTCTTTGAAACAGATTTACACACGGACTCTATAGGCAGCTCCTCAGAATAGCTGGCAATGTGCAATTAGGAGACAGATTGAGAGGCAAATTTTTTAAAAGTGTATCAACATACAATGTGCCACCCAAACCTTGAGATCTGTAACCTTTTCTTATGACAGACAATGTACACATCTAGTTTACAATTGATAACAGAGAACTGCCAGCACAGTGCAAACAAGGCTAATTATGTTAAACATGAACTCTCCTCCCCCCACCTTAACAGAGAAACCTCGGAAGCAAATTAAAAGCTAGTCCACATTTTTAACTATTTGTTTTAAGTTTTGCAATGTGAATGAGAACATGTAACAAAATATAAAGTAGAAGTTATCCCAATTTGGCTGCAAAAGTGGAAATCCACTTTAAACGTGTACCAGTCCAATGCATACAATGTATAGAACTGTAATATCTAAATTCCCTTCCTGAAATAAGCTAACTTGCTATTCTCTGCTTCCAATGATAATAACGATACAACGGTAAAAAGAAGCAATGGTCTTATTTATTTATGCACAAATCTAACTAAACATAATAAAAGATACATTCCAACAAGAACCTGAGTTGTAATGTATATAGACTATCACAGCGTTTTTCAACCACTGTGCCACGGCACACTAGTGTGCCGTGAGATATTTTCACGGGGGGGAGGGGAGGTGACAAGTTTCATCTTGCCTAGGGCAGCACGAAACCTAAATACACCGCTGCTCCTCGGCCGCTCTATAGCGGCAGCGGCTGATGGGAAGAGAGAACTGACACGGCGATCGCTGCTGTTGAAGGAGTAGAATCAGTGCCGCACTGTAGCTGTCCTTACTCCGGTGTTCTATCGAAAGCTCACTGCACAGAGCTCCAGTGTTTCTGAGCACCAGAGGTAGTTAGAGATCTCAATGAGTTGGAGCTTTCGATAGAACACCGGATCCTGCAGCTTCCTCCGCCCACCTCAGCTGCCATAGGCTGGGAGGAAGACTGCAGAGCTGCTACTGGCTGGAAGGACAGCACGGGAGAAGCAGGACACCTGGGACATGGAGGATACATTGCTTTTTTCTGCATTACACTGCTGGCCTCTGTACTCTGCATCACACCACTGGCCTCTGCACTCTGCATTGTTACTGATCTCTGTTCTCTGTGTCACACCACTGACCTGGCGGAGTTAAGGGCGGGGCACGGTAGGGGTCAGGTGGGGCGACTGGTGGCGAGTAACTCTTAAGGCCTGGCTAGTAGCTCAGGACTTGAAATTTTGAGCCCTGGCTGAGTCTCCTCCTCACTCTTGGGCCGGTGAGTCATCGCATGTGTGTACAAGGCAAAATCTGCTACCCTGGTGAGACCCCACAAAGCCATGGGGCTTTTGGGGTTGTGTGGTAACGCTGGGTGTGCCATGAAGGAGTTATTAAAGTGATCATTAAAGTGTGACTCATTCTAACCGCAGAGGGCAGAACCAAATGTAAAGCCCACCCCATAACCCGGCTTCCTAGGAAAGAGAAGGGGGTGAAGGTGTTTCCCCCCGGAGTGTGGTGAGACCCCCTATGAGCCCTGGTGAGACCCCACAAAGCCATGGTGAGACCCCATGGAGCCCTGGTGAGACCATACGGAGCCCTGGTGCTGGTGAGACCCTACAGAGTCCGGGTTTAACCAGGGCAGTGTGGGATCTCACCAGGGCTCTGAGGGGTCTAACCAGGCTGGTGAGACCCCCACATAGCTCTGGTGAGACCCTACAGAGCCCTGGTTAAAGCAGGGCTTGGTAGGGTCTCACCAGGGCTCTGTGGGGTTTAACCAAGACTAGTGAGACCCCACTGAACCCTACTTTAACCAGGGCTACGTCAGTGCAACAGTTTGAATTTAAAACGTATTTGTGTGAAGTGTGAAGTTAAGTCATGGATTGAACAGAAATATGAACAATTATAAAATACTTTATTATTTCATAATAAAGTAATTATAAAATAATTTCTTTGTGTTTATTTGATTCCTATTCAAGAGAATTACTTTATATATAGTCAATATAGGCACAGAGGTAAAAAAATTTAACATTTTCTAATGGTGGTGTGCCTCGTGATTTTTTTCATGAAAAAAGTGTGCCTTTGCACAAAAAAGGTTGAAAAACACTGGACTATCACACACACATCCCATTAAAAAATGTATATCTGGAAAAAGCAGAAATGGGCTTTAAATATAAACAGTGCACGGAGCAAAGTGTTGGAAACCATAACAACAAAGTAGAATTCACTTTACTGGCGGCAGACCAGTACGAGATGGATTCCAACTGGTTTCTGTAGTGGGTATGCCACTTATACTAAGTACTTTGGTGTTGACGCTGTTTTACTGAATAAGTCCATATCTCTTTCGCGATTTTATGTGGAGCTCTGGGAAAAGTGAATAAGATCTCATTTGTCTATTAAAGAGACCCTGTCACCAACTTAAAAAAAACCTGCAGATAATAGCACAGACAATTCTTACTTGTACAGTTTTTCTTTTCTATAAATGATTTGTCGCTCACAATGTGCCCTTGAACGTGCTAGAAAACATAAACTAGTCAATTCCCTAGCACAGCCTCCTCCCTCCTTGCACATTATAGCCCTCCTCACTTCTAGGAGTGTCTAAATACTGTCTGTGCTGGCCCAGCTTCTCTTCCTCTCACTTTCCTAAGCAAAGCTTTTATGTACCTGCTGGGGGGGAGTGAAGGCGAATACCATAGAGTGTCACTCAAATGACACTCCAAGACTTCTGGGGCTGCTGACATCACAACCAATATGGTGGCACCCAGCAGCAGTCTTGGGGCTTCTAGATGTCTACACAAGTGAATCTGTTACAGATAAATAACATTCATGAAATATGGTAAATGCACATAGAACAATCAGCCATAACATTATGACCACTGATAGGTGTGGTGAATAACATTGATCATCTTGTTACAAAGGCACCTGGAAGTGGGTGGGAAATATTAGGTAGAAAGGTTGAAAGTGAACATTTTGTCCCTGAAGTTGATTTGTTGGAAGCAGAAAAAATTGGTATGAGATCTGAGCAACTTTGACAAAGGCCAAATTGTGATGGCTAGACGACTGGGTCACAGCAACTCCAAAACTGCAGCTCTTGTGGGATGTTCACTGGTCAGAAAGTGACTACCAAAAGTGGTGCGAGGAAGGAAAAACTGTGAATCGGTGACAGGGTCATGGGCAGCCAAGGCTCATTGATGCATGTGGGGATTGAAGACTGGCCTGTGTAGTCCTATCCAATAGAATAACTACTGTAGCTCAAATTGAATTGCTGAAAAAGTTAATGCTGGTTCCAATAGAAGACTGCTGTGTGTGTCTGAACACACACAGCATCGTAGTTTTTTTGCGTGTGGGGCTGCGTAGCCGCAGACTGGTCAGGGTGCCCATGCTGACCCATGTCCACCGCTAAAAGTGCCTACAATGGCCACATGAGCATCAGAAGTAGATGAAGGATCAATGGAAGAAGATGGCCTGGTCTGATGAGTCACGTTTCTTTTACATCATGTGGATGGCCCAAGTGTGTGTGTGTCACTTACCTGGGGAAGAGATGGCACCAGGATGCACTGTAGGAAGAAGTCAAGCCGGCAGAGGCAGTGTGATACTTTGGGCAATGTTCTGCTGGGAATCCTTGGGATTCATGTGGATGTTACGTTGACATTTACCACCCACCTAAACGTTGTTGCTTAGCAAGTACACCCCTTCATGGAAACGATATTCCCTGATGGCAGTGGCCTTTTTCAGCAAGATAATGCACCCTGCCACACTGCAAAAATGGTTCAAGAATGGTTTGAGGAAAGCAACAACTAGTTTGAGGTGTTGACTTGGTCTCCAAATTCTCCTGATCTCAATCCAATAAAGCATCTTTGGAATGTGCTAGAGAAACAAGTCTGATCCAGGCCTGATATAAGACTTGAGGGATCTGCTACTGGCGGCTTGGTGTCAGATACCACAGCGTATATTCAGAGATCTAGTGGAGTCCATGCCTTGATGGGTCAGGAAAAGGGGGACCTACTCAATATTAGGTGGGTGGTCATCAGTGGCGGACCTAGGGAACAAAGGGCCCTGGTGCAAGATTTTTTTCCGGGCCCCCCCCAAAAAAAACCCAAAAAAAGTTGGAAAAATGGCAATGCTGTATAAAGTACTGCTGAGATTTGTAGTCCTCTATAGAGGGTGCCATTCTGCATTGCTGCAATGCAGAATGGGACCTGCTATATAGCACTACAAATACCAGCAGTACCTTATACAGCATGTCCATCAGTTGGGCTACAAAAAATAATTATTCTATTTAATAACTTACCCTCACCTTTTCTGGCTGTTTTCTGGTGGGGGAGGCTGCAGAAAACCACCAAACCACCCGAGTGTGTGTCCATCTCAGACAGTGCGCTCGTGTGTTCAGGCGGGTGCTTGCTGGGTCCTCAAGGTCGAGGCCCAGGGCTGCCCCCTGAAGTGCCTGCTGGCTTTTTTTAATTCTCGGCTCCCTCCACAGTATCCGGCACCCCCCCTCATCTCTGCAGACATGAGGGGGCTGCCGGCTGCCGGATACCAATGTGATCATCGGACACTCCCAGCGCAGAGATGGGGGGGCCCGTCGTATACCTATCCGATGGTATCCGGCGGCCGGATACCCGCATCTCTGCCCCATCTCTGCCCCGGGGCTGTGTTGGAATGGATACTGGGCCCCCCTGTAGGCTAAGGCCCTGTTGCGGAGACAAATATAAATAAGGCCTATGAAACAAACAAGAAAAGGAATTAGTATACTGAATACTATGATTATGTGAATTAACCACTTTCAGGTTTCTGAATACATCATTTTTTTTTTTTTACGATAGTGGTCCTTTTAGCTTTCTCATTCTGTTTTCTCGTAGATGAAAATGATGTTTTGGTGCAGTTCACCTTAAGGCCTATCTCTGCCGCACCTCATTTTCATGTTAGAAGTCAATCCTCAGAGTCTCGTAGCCTTCAATATAATATATCAGCAGCATCAGCATATGCAAGGTTCTTTGCTATCTGATCTAAAAACATGACAAGGGTATTTTCAGAGGGACCCTTTACTACTGTGACCTCCCCCCACAAACACCATTCTACTCAAATAAGGCACTCAAGACTTGTATGGATTTCCAAAGGCCACAGCAGCCACTTGTATCTTTAATAACCATATCAAAATAAATACAAAATTGAATAGAAAAATAACTCCAATATATACTCATAACCAATTAACACACTTATCCATTTTAAACCCAGGTTTCCGAATCCCTGAAGGCGCTTAAAATAACCAGAATGCCGTCCCATACCTGTATCTGCGGCTTCAGATATTACTAATATGGCCCCCAGCCGCAAACCACCGCCTCTGGGACCAATATCTGTTAAACCGCAGACTCTTCACCGGCCAAAACTAGGTGTTCAAACCAACTGACCACCACTTAAAGGACACCACACCTATGATGGGTCACCAATACTTGTCCATAAACCCACGGCATCCCTAACGCCTTCAAGGACACCAAACCGCCACTAGACTGCCATGACAAGATGAACCCCAAAACCCCACTTAAACAACACAAAACAAAGCAATACAAAAGAGAAACAAACAAAAACAAAAAACCTCTGTCAGGGCGCGCGGGCGGGAAATTCCTCGTCTGTATCCCGGTGTCTTCTCTTCTAGAATGATCCTAGGATCCACGTGCAGCCCTACTTCCGGAAATCCCACCCCTCTATGGTCCTTCTTCAAACTGGTAAGGCACCCCTTCTCCCTGTTTTCCTGTATTTTAACCCTTTATTCCTCTGGCTCCCCTTCTCCCCCTGTCATGTTGACCTTCCGCCCAATTCCCTCCTTTCCTTGCGCTCCTTTTGTTCTGTCTAAAAGTATGTGTAAGAGACTTACCTGCAGGTAGACTCCTGCTCAAAAACGTGCACGCACACAAGTATGCAATCCGTAAAGTTCCTTGAAAACGCGTTTTAGTGCATGAACACGTGCATACGGGAACGTTTATGCGCAACAGTGCATGTACGTGAGCACGTGGAAACGCGCTCGTTAGCGTACAGGTGCACGCTCATTAGCGTGCACACTATCATATTTAAGCAGACATGAAGCCATGACCAAGTTGCTGAGCGGTCTTCAGCTTGTCCCTGTGTGCCTTGTACTTTGTTCTTGTATCCTGACGTCCTGTGTATGAACCTGGTTTGTGACCAATTGACTCCGCCTCCTCCTCCTGATTCGGTACCTCTTCTCTCTGATCTCCTGTGTATGATCCTGACTTATGTTTCCTGACCCTGCTCCTGATCTGTGATTCGGCAGTTCAACATTCGGCTCCCTGTGTATGACCTCGGCTTGAACCTGACTTCGCTCCTGGTCTGCCACTTGGTGGATCGCTCCATCAGCATCCTGAGCAATGACATCCTGCCAGTGCTCCGTTGGCCTCGTATTCATTGCCTGCTCTGGTTTCAAGAGGTCCTGGTGTCATCCTGGTCCTGCCGATTCACCAGCTGGTCCAACGCACTCAAGCACCTCCTCAAGAACCGGCCAGCCACCAATATCAGCACCTGTGCTCTGCTCTGTCCTTACATCCCCTGTCACTACTTCCAGAGGTGTGGGACAAGAAGTGCACGGGCATCCCTCTTCTCAGCTGAGTCTCCAGTCAGGTACGTGATGATAGTATGGCTGACATGTGCTGGCAAATATTACCTAAATGAATAATGTTGTGTATTTCTCTCATAAGACACTTATGTTATATATTACTTACCCCTAAAGACTTGCTGTTGCCCTTGCTGCAGTCATTAATAAAGCTGAGCTAACTTAAAGAAGACCTTTACACCAAAACTACCCTCAGCATCATCCTCTTCATCCACATCCAACCCCCAACCTGCCTCTTACACAATCAAAAACCTTTTTGGGGGAAGGAGACTTTTTTTAATGGTACTCATTCCCACTTCTTCATTCCTTAGCTAGGTGAGGATGACGCCCCCTCGGTCCTGCTGAGATAACATCACAGGACCAGTCTCTCTGCATTCTGGATCTCACACATTTGCAGTAGGGGGCCAGCTGTGAGTGATCAGGAAGTCACAGCCGGCGACCAAATCCAAGATGGTTCCCCTGGAAAATCAGAAGCCCTGAGAAGAATCAACTGGGCAGATGACATTGTTGGACTTCATGCACTGGTAAGTATGTGTTTCTTAAAAGTCAGCAGCTACAGTACTTGTAACTGCTGAATTTTAGTTTTCCACTAGCCAGCTGAAGTTCCTCTTCAAATTAGGAAGGTAGAGAGAAGTTCAAGTATCTGTAGCTGATAATGCTGCTTGATCAGAAGAGACAAAAAAAGAGTATAAAGACCATAGGGCCACTAAACAAGGAAATGAGGGCCAGTAAGCAATAACAATTTGGTATCCAAGAGACCAAGAGAATCACTGTATTCAGGCAGTCACGAAGACTTGCCCAACCTTACAAGCAGAATTTGCTATGCAATATGCCTGGGGTGCCATTCCACAGACAGGTGCACCCTTGTGTTCTGAAGGCTTAGTATTTCGCTTTACTCCTCTATTGCCTTTCAGCTTTCATTCTTGTGTTGGTGTTTCCTCTGAATGCTTTCACATCACTCCCTCCCATACTTTTTTATGGCGCACATGCTGATTGTTCCTTTCAATTTCAACAAGTGGTGCTTTTTTTTGTTTATAGTATGGGGTGTGTGCTTCTAGACGTATGGTCTAATGCTATGATATTTCATGTATTAGGATTTTTCCCCCCAATAAAACTATTTCTGTTAGGTGCCTTATTAATGTTCCCTTTTTGGATGTATACATTTGGTAAATAAAAGTTCCATCCTTTATATCATTCTGACATTTTGTGGTTGTGGTTCCATAAAAAAGTGGCTTGCCTATAAAATATTTCAAGGGTTTAACTGCAAATCAAGGAGCCAATGGTACGATTATCATGCGGCCTCCACCTAATATCATCCTGCCCCGCAACGCTCTCCCCTCAATTAGACTCCTGGACCTTTCCAAGCCTCATTCTTAATCTTTCCCAGCATGGTATTGCTACGTCAATAAACTGCCCTGTAGCAGTCATAGCACTAGGCAATATTGTTTTATTAAAGCTGAAAAAAGGAAGGTATGCCTCAGGCCCATGCTAATTCTGTGTCAGGTTTGGCAGGTTTGGTGATGACCAATGTTACTCAGCATGCGCAGTGCTGTCAGGAGTAGTGATGGGCTCGGGCATGTTCGCAGCTCCACGTGCCGAGCCCGCCAGGAAGCTGACAGCGCGCAGCGCCAATCACAGGCACTGAGACATTTCCCGATCTCTGCAGCTGCGGACCGGGAACATGTCTCTGTACCTGTGATTGGCACTGCGCGCTGTCAGCTTCCTGGTGGGCTCGGCACGTGGAGCTGCAAACACGCCCGAGCCCATCACTAGTCAGGAGGTCTTCTGACTTGAGGAAGCTTTGCTAAGCTCACGTCCCGATCATTCTTGCTCGCCCGAAACCTATAACACAGTAGATGCTTTTATTTCAGATATAATAATTGTCCAGCTTCTGCTGTTAGGAGACTCCAGTATAAAATGGAACGGGATTATTTGCACTTAGGCCCTGAGAGCGAACAGCACGAAGTGTCTGTATACAAATGTCCATAGCCCATGCACATGGAATTACTATCAGGTTATGTTTGGATATCTTGTTTTAGTAGTACAGCTGCCAGAGGGGTGTGTGAGGAAACCTCCCTTGTGTGTCGATCAATGGCTGAACGCTGCCAATCTGCTATCTGGAAAACAGAGGTGTGTCACACATGCTGCAAAAAACATTTGTCCCGTTGCATAACAACACGTTCATAACGACTCCCAGTTGTCACGCTCCTGCACTAAAAGTTCCGGTTTGGTGGGTTCTATATTGGAGTAACAATCTACTTTCATTTTTATGGATATTACATAACATGATTTATATGTGTTGAATAGGTGAACAAATGTTATTGTCCCTATTGTCAATGTAAATCTTCTATCCATGGTCCATTTATCTGACATGTTTATGTAGTGCACAGTATACATAGAGCCATTGCCAGTACAGATGTTGCTAGGAGGAGGAGATGGGTGGTTATGAGCAAAAAATGCACCAAAACACGCTAAAATGCAGTGACAAATTAAGTGCCTGTGCTTTCTTCCAAGTCACATGGCAGCGCAATGCATAGATGTCAGTGGGTCCCATATACGATTGCCACCTGTCCAGGATTCACCCGGACAGTCCGGGTTTAGAATGCTGTGTCAGGTTTTCATGGCAGCAGAAACCTGAACACAAGATGTCAGGCAGACAAGGGCAACCAAAATGAAGATAGGGGCTACTGCCCCCTCCACTGAAAATAGTCTCCACTGTGTAATTTACATATCAATGGCTTTGTCGCTATTTACACATAAATAAGCCACAACTCATTCTCCCAAAAAAATATCAGCGCATCGCTAGTGTTCAGGTTGGTGGCAACCCTAGTCCCATAGAAAATATGGGAAAAGATAGGATTGCTCTTAACTTGCATAATCATACAACAAATCGCACAAGTGATAACAGGAACTAAAGTTACAAGCTTCAGTCTATCAATACAGTCACTGACCTGGATCAACCATGCATGGCAAGAATGGATCAACCATGCATGGTTAGACCCCATTCACACTGGATCCATTGCGTTACCATCTGTTGTTTAAGGGATGTTAAAGCAAGGGCAACAAAAAATGAATGGGTGTAAATGAGACAGTTCACATCGTTGCAATGCCCTGCTGTACATTGCACTGAGAAAAAGTAGAGCATGCATCAAAAATGCGTGCTGACGCCATGCATTGCAAGCTATTACAATAAAGTATGTCCATCCCGAACATGTTACGTCACATAAAGCTTGCGGTAAAAGAAACAAAACCGAAAAGATCGGAAGGTACAATTGCAAGTAAATGGACCCTTCGTTGACCTGCGGGTACCTTTCGAAGTTGGTGTGAATGCACCCTTAGACATACTGACCACATGATTGTTTCAGGTCACTCACTACTAGTGAATCAAGGATGAAAATGACAGCCCTGTAGCCTGCAGAACCTATATTTCTATAATTACAGGTTTTCTCTTATGTCCATTCCGTAGTACAGCATGCACCTTTATCCTAGCGCTGACGTACCTACCCAGTTTACCTGGTTTGTTTTAGACTTGTAAGAGAAAACTGAATACCTGGAGGCAACTCGACTAACCACAGGAGGTTAATATGCAAACTCTGCTTATAGAGGATTCTAATGGTATTCAAATGTAAAATTTCAGTGCTGTAAGGCATCAGTGCTAACCACTGTGCTGCCAAAATATTTTTTTTACGTTTTTTCAATATTTAAAAAAAGTTCAAGATGTGTAAGTGGAAATTACAGACTGGCCAGCTTAACATCCATTGTATGCAAGTTATTTGAGGGTATGATAGCGGACTATATTCGAGAATGTGCATATGGGCATGATATTATAAGTGACCATCAACATAGTTTCAGGAAAGGCCATTCTTGGCACATCAACCTGTTTGCGTCTTCTTACGTGAACTAACAGTAAACAGTTTATTACTGATTATCCCATCCCACTCACTCACATAGGTTGAACTGGATGGACCTGTGTCCATTCAACCTCAACAACTAGATAACTACTAACTATGTAAAATCAATGCTTGATCACATTCACCAGTGTAGGAATAAAGATTGGAGAAATATGTAATAGCTTTCGAGCACCTACACTGTGTTCTTTTTGTTGAAAAGAATTCCCAGACACTAGAATCCATCCTCATACCATTGGAACAGTCAAGGCCTGATAGTGTGGGCCTTTCACGTTTACTGCATTGAGGCTCAATACATATTTGTATGTAAAGACTGATTTGGTCAAATATGTTGCTGTATATGACATGTGATTTATGTGATATATGACCTGAATTCCCAGGAATGTCCATATGTTAATTTCCAGTTTCACTCATTCCACTGTATCATGCATACTGGATAAGCAAATCCTTTACAGAGCCATTCAGCTACTTGACTGCATTGCTCACTACAAGACTCGGTTGAGTACTGGAAGTCAGCTTCTTCATTTCAGAAACATGAAGTTATATATACCCTACATAAACTTTCTCAGGGCCTGCACTTTAAATATATGACCTACCATGGAAACCCTCCCATCAGTCACAGCAACATTGTGGAGCCAATTGTGTTTTTTTATATGGGTATTTATGAAGAATGTACTCCAAAGAGTGGGAGTGGGTAGTTCAGCTTACATCAGAATTCTTGCTATTACTTATGAGCTGAAGGTGAGGGAGCAGTCAAGTCCTGTGTGTCCTATGCCAACTGAATACTTCTACAACATATGAAGCAAGATCACTCTATCACAGGCTGTCTCAACCAATTTAACATGGGGGAACCCTTAAAATAACTTTCAGGAACCCCTGCTAATAATTACTATTATATACATTAGTGCGACAAGTTATGATATAAGAATAAATAAAAGAAAAAGGAATGTATAATAAGATGAAACAAATAATAATAGCAAAAAAAAGAAATGCTGACAATGAAAATGTTCCCCTACATTGGAGGTCAGTAAATACCCCCTACAGCTAGTAACAGAGATCATTGGAGTCAGTGGTTATGTATTGCAGAATCAGAAAAAGCTAATTGCTCAAGGAACCTAGGGTTGGCTTCGCTAGTGTTTGGGTTGTTTGGGTTTCGCTTGAAGAAAAGGTGGCAACCATAAAGGAACCCCTAGCAACCCCTAAGTTTCCACAGAACCCTGGTTGAACACGGCTGCTCTATTGTAAAGCAGACTAATACAGTGTAGATTGCTGCTGCAGGGTTTTGCTGCCCTTCTGTTCCAATTCTTGACTCTTGAAAGCTACATGGAGACCAAAACTTTGCAGGTCATGACATCAATTCCTGAGGGCCTCTGTAATAAAAAAAAAGTTTGTTACCATTCTACAATCATTATGTTGCCACATTTTCTTATCAGGACTTTGCTGCCACTTCCCGCAACTAACCATTAATGTACCAACTTATTTACTAAACATCTGGATCAAAGTTAAATATCTCCAAAGTCACATTTTGATTATAACCCCATAAACTGACACAATGTAGAATACAGTATTATGGAAAGTTACAAGTCTTAAAGTTGAAAAGGGTAAGCACCTCTGTCAGGTTTTAGTGCAGTCTAAAACCTTGTTGGGGGGATTTCCCTACATCTTCCTGTCCAATGGACAATGTAGTCCCCTGGATATGAGGTGTGGGAAAAGAAACACAGACAGCAATAAATAGCTAATGGAGGTTATAGCCCTCCCATTCTTTTGCTGCTGTGTCTGTCTTAAAAATATATATATATACTTCCTGTCCTGGTGACTCATTATCAGCAGAACATGGAGTGAAGGAAAATCTCCCCTATGGGGCCACAGAGTACATTAAACTGCTGTAGCAGTTGCAGAATTATGAAAGTCCCAGTATGCTCTGCTTGGCATGAACACATGAGGTACCCTTATTCATGGAATGGAAAAAAAACTGTTTTTTTGCCTTATTCCTGGTTCCTGGTAAGCAAATATATTCTATTGTGGACAGCCAAACAGGGGATGTTCTATGCAGTTGAACATGCAGTAATCATGCACCAAATCGTTTTTGTCACTATTATGGTAAGTTTGTTACCAACAGCAAACATCAGGACTTTCTATAGATATAAAGGATAAATGACGCAAAAGGGGACGGATGAATAAACAATGACTCACCCAGCAAACTGAGGGATTAGCCTAATGGTAGATTTATAACATCCAAAATAAATGGTGCTTACCCCTGGGGTTGGTAAACTAAATGGCAAAGTGCTAAGCAGGTCAGTGCTACACCTCCCATCCAGGTGACGGTCAGAAGAACCCTGAGTGGTTGTGCCAAAAAAAGAAAAAGGAAAGGGTAGGTGTAAAGCAGGCTAAGGACATTAGCTGATCAGTACCAGTATAGTTTATATATATACATAGGCAAAAGAAGACGGAAACCTGCACTCCATCTAAAATAAATTCCGTGGTACTCCACACAAACCAAAAGATGTAGCAACAGGAATTGTAGGCACTCAAAGGGCTTTCACAGATTAACAAGAAGGCCATATGTGGCAATATATGTATCACATTTGTTATAGATCGAGTCATCAGTACAACCCCTTGTCTGGTAAAAATTGGTTTCTCCTTTTTTGATTGGAAAGGACACAAAAATGTTGGCCAATCTGCCGCCTGCCCTACAAGCTGAGAGTTTGGCCAAAGCCCTGTTGTTTGTGTCACCAATTCAAAAGTTTTCCATGTGAAGAATCCACTAGAGGGCACATTATACAGTATTTTTGTGACTTACACGCTCCATAATATTCTCCAAAGGAGCTACATTATGCTAACTACAATGGAGAAATCAATTTTTAATGGAGTTACAGGTACAGATGAATGATGGTGGTCAGTGCTAAATGGGCGGACACTGCCAAGGTACTCAATACCTAGGTAAAGAAGTCTAACATCAGCCCCTAGGGGGGAACCTCTTACTATACAGGGCTGGGGCTGCAATTCTTACTGAGGCACTGGTCCAGAACAAGCAGTGAAGTCAACATGAAGTTCTGGATCAGTAGCAGAATAATTTGATTAGCATGGCAGCCGAGCAACCAGTAACCAAACAATGGCAGTCTTCATTTTCTTTTAGCACAACTTTCCTTTAAAGCTGCAATATCCAAAGTTGTTATTCTTACTTTAATTGTACTACTACTACTTAGTAAATCAGTGACCTGGAACACACATATACAACAGGGGATTATACCTTTAGATGTCATTGGCTACATGATTATTCCACCGACCATATATTGTAACACAAATAATATAATAATTTGAATGAATACATGAAATGAATATAGAACAATACAAATAACATGAAAATGGTGTCGAATATGGTGTGAAATGTTTACAAATTTGGTGTGAAATATTACCATTCTTCACCATTAATTGGTAAAGTGTTTGTGTAAAGAGATGTAATGTGTACAAACCCTGCTAATGAAATCATGGAAAAGTTCTCTTCCACTGAGATGTACCACTGTTTTCATTTATTAGATTTGATGTCTTTAGTGACCTGCTCCTAAAGAACATTTGTTTCCCCTACGTAATGCTGAGAGATACAATTAATAGTCTTAGCAGTTAATGCATTTAGACATTGCCTTAAGCTGAAACAATGTTGTGCACCATCTGTTTGGAGAAAACAGGAATATTTGGTTTAGAAGCAGTGAGGACAGATGTTATTTGTCATAGCAGGCTCTGACCCAACACTGCCTGACTTCTGGAAGATGTGCCGGTAGTGGGGCAAAGTGCACCCCTATAACACCCCACAGCAACCAGCACTGCCCCCGGCACTGCATGGGAACCTCAACTATGCCAGGTAACAACCATCCCAACAGGTTTCTTTAAACGGACAACTATAGTTAAAAAAATATATACATCTCCAGTAAACTAAGGCTATCTGTGCAGTTGTAGATTCCTCTTCATTCCCCCTTCTAAACACTGTGGATGAACAAATCTTCCCTGTTGTAATAAGACAGCTGGCACCGGTGGCTGTCTGAACACCCAAAGTGTAAATTAATGCAGTTACTGTCCAGATGACAGTTTTCTACTCGGCTCCAAGTTTGTTGAGCCGGGTGATGCCAAGAGAGCCACCAGTGGCTTAAATTTTATCTGATTTAGCAGGAATCAGCCGAAATTGGAGCCACGTATGGCTAGGCTTATCTAATGGCATGCTATGCAAACACATTTTAGAAATGTGCCGTGCCTCTGCATGACAAATGTCGGTGCCTGGGACAGATTCATGTACTTGTTGGAAACATCTTAATGTAAATAAAGGTGCAGGGTTGAAGGCTGACCAAACATGGCCATGGCCATATGACGAAGTACACATGTAAATACGTATCGGTTTTGGCTATCAACTTTTTTATGTTTAAGACTAGCTTATGAAGGATAACTGAACTCAGAACAGGCCTGCAGAGACATACTTACAGGGCTGTCCCTTTTTTGAGTCAACCTGAGGCTGTTGCTTCAGGTGCCGTCTCTTTGGGTCACGTTTGGGGGCAGCAGGTTGAGCGGCATTGACTCTCAACTGCACAATGTTTGCAGTGTGCCTGCAGCCCCGTTTCCAGCCAGAGTGTCCCAGGTTGCTAAGAGCAAGGTAGGGAGATGTGTAAGGGCCATAAACATCTCCCCGCCCAACTCTTAGCAACCTGGGGCACTCTGGCCTGCGTTCCTTCTAGTTCGTGGCAACCAGTGATATCACTGGGTAGTGCTGGTTGATATCACTGGTGGCGGCCAAGAGCTGGGCAGGACGCTGGCCAGGCCACCCCAGGTTGAGAATAGATGGGGAGGGAGATTCACAGCCTGCATAACGTAATGCCACTCTTGTGTCTGGTGGTGCCATCTCCCCCACCCACCTCCTGCTGCTCTGATTGCTTACACCCCCCCCCCTCCGCTTTCGGCTAGGGGCACCAATGCATACATAGATCACCTGCACTCTACCTAGTCATTGTAAAATGGTTTAGGTGGAATTCCTAGTGAATTTACAGTCAAAATAATCATTTCCAAAAAGTTATATATTATCACTTTATGCAGCCATAGAATTTTATTATTTTCACTTTAGAATAACTTCTAGATGAAGCTTGATTAAACCAATTCCCATAGCTGTGAAGATCTGAAAGTAACAACCCTGGTCATATAACAACATATACACTGCCTAGATGTGTCCACCGTGTACACATGCTGGCCGATGTTAGTTAACCTTTTGTATGTTTACAAGGCAAAACAATGGAGGCAAGCGAATGATCTATGACAAAGGGTGCAGGCCAAAAGACAAAACAGACAAAGGTGAATAATTATTTACAAATGAATGTGTGAACAACGTTGTGCTTTTCTTCACGAGATAAAAACAATGAAACAAGTTGTAAAAGTTTGCTAAAAGCTACAAACATAAAGACAATGAACAGCATGTATTCAAAACTTTGTGGTCCTTTCCAGTGACAAACTATGCTGAAGAACAAACTAATGTATATGTACAGTTATGTGGAACTGTGTGTCATGACACAAAAAACAAGTCATGCCTTCTATGGCCAATGACCACCTTACAATGTAAAACACCTTGAACTTTTTTCCTGTCTATAGCATGTTATAGTAAAGATTTTGATTGTATTAATCGAAATGTATTACTTTATTTCACTTTAAATGACACTAAACACAGAAGTTAAATCTTAAAAATACATTCAAGTACCTTAACTATTAACTAAAATGTATCGTATTTGTGTATCACCTCGTGTAGAGCCTCAAATCATCTCTGAATTGGTGCTGACACTGTCCTTCCTTCTGGAGGGTGGCTACGTTTGTTCCCCATGGTCCCTGTGTGTGTTGTAAAGTTGTCACCGCTCCAAGATCGCTCCTGTGAACTACAATCTCACGTTTAATTTTATAATTTGTATTGAGATTGTATTCCATCACGGGAGCGAGCTTGGAGCGGTGTTCTCCATGTATGATCCTGGCTCTGGCTGACTGATATCCTGGTTCCTGACTCCGGCTTTGTTTCCGTTCGTTCTGCTCTCCGTGCTCCCTGACCTGGATTGGCTGACTACTCGTTTTGGCACCTGACCCCTGGCTTGGCACTGACAACGACTTAACTTTCTCCATTGTTTTTTACCATTTATGTTTATTGTTGTTTTCAATAAACTCCTTTTATATTTTAAACTTTAAAAATTTTACGTTTCAGACTGGTTTCTTGGTTCCCTCCCTAACAACGCAAGGTCTATTTATATTGTCTGGGCCCCCTTTGTCTGTAAAATTCTCTAGTTCTTAGTATGTACAAAAAACCTGCAAAAAAAGGTTTGTTTTATAATTATATTAGGCCAAAGAGAAAAAACACTTTATTGGACTTTCTGGGTGCCTTCCTTGCACCACATTAGGTCAGATACAGCATAATATATTTATGTTTAAAACAGTTTTATTGAATTATAATAGGGCTGGTAATTATTCAAATTTTCGTGTTTGATTAATTAATTTTTTTTAATTTTGATTAATTATAACGCACATACAGATCCAACTACATTGGCCTATACACATACAGCACAGCAATGAAGTAATAAAATGAAGTAATAAAATGAACTAGGATCACACTAATCATAGAAATTAATCCTTAATTTCCACAGCCCTAAATTATAATAAAGATTTTTTAAAATATATGATCTAATGTAGAGCAAGAAAGGTACCCAGTACTCCCCAATATGGGCAATTGACCTCCCCCATCCACAACGTTTTGGGTTTTTTAATTTGGGGCGTGACGTCACCATCCTTCTGGGAAGATTGCTAGGGAATGCAGAGCAGGCCATATCTCATGAGAAGACACTCCACTCCAATGCAAGAGCATATTTTTGCGAGATTTGGGCTGCTCTGTATTCCCCAGAATTTCATCAAAAGGAGGCCTAGACCGGGTGAAAGACGGGAATAAGACAAGTATAAAATCTAACTTTTTTCTTTGTTATAGGTACCTTTTCTTTTCCACGAAGAAAGATAGTGATGTTTGCAGGGGAGAGGGCTTAGACCTTACAAGCAAACCTGGCATGTTACTGCAAGGTCCAGCCTCCCGCAGCCCCGACTCCCGCACAGCTATATACTGTCAAAAGCGATTGTTCTTAGCAACAATATATTACAAGTCTGTGTTGTGCTTATAGTGTTGTCCTAAATGACTCACTCCTATCACCAATTTGATGGCCCAATGCAATGCATTAGTAAGGGTCAAGCCACCTTGAGCCTTAAGTAGCAATGTGTTTATTAGGGATGCACAGATACTTTTCGAGTACCAGTGCAGATACTTGGCATTTTCATGAGAACTACCAGGGTTGCAGCGGTTGCAGCTGGGACTTGGCTCTGGCACTCCACCCCTGTCCTGAAATAATTTGTCTGTATTGTTTTAGAAAAAACTGTCACATGACAATAAACAAAAATGTATCAGTACTCGTAGTTGTAAGTACTCGGCAAGTACCAGTACTCGTACTCGCAAAACTGGTATCTGTGCATCCCTTTATTTATATTTATAAAAACAAAATCGTACATTAAAACAGAGATGTAGAAATCCCAGGAGCTCCGTGTGCTCCTTACAAATGACAGCTGCCTCCTAATTTTTGAATTTTTCTCTAGTCTAGTCTTGGAGCTCAAAAGTATCGGTACATGTACTCGTACTTGTACCGAGTACTGTACTTGGTATCTGTGCAACCCTAGTGTTTATACTAAGAAATTGATTTATCTCTCCATGTTTACCTTCAGATCAGGTATGATGCTGATTGCTGAAGGAGACGTAACCACAGTTCTTTGCAAGAACATATCGATGCATAATGCTTATGGCTACACAATATACCAAGAACTACTGAACTTTTTGATAATATTTACAAGTTTGCTGCTTAGGTGACTGGTCACCTAAATACTCAAGTCCCATTTAACTTCCATGAAAGGTCTGCATTTCCATGCTCCACTACACCAGGTATTGCATACTGGTACTCAATCTGGAATATGGAGCAGGAATCAGATGCTGCACTTTGTGGATCACTCTACAGGCCCTTACCTCGCCATTGTGTCTTCTAGTAAAATAGTGGCTGATGGGAACCAACAGAGCAGATTGGGGGACCAGGCATTTCTTCAATACAGGGTTTGTTGGCGCAGGCAGGGGGAGAGGTAATTATTAACTCTCTTCTTTGCAAAGGGCATGTTTTAAAAGATTCTTATCCTAGCACAGAGTTGCTTAAAAGTGTATGTAAACTCTAAATCCATTTTTTATTGTGTTTGCCAATATGCCTCACTGTATACCGTTTTCTAAATAGCTTTTGGTGAATCTATTGCAAAGTGTCTAATCTGGAAATGCTGCCAGTAACAGCACTTTCTGCTGCAGACAGACAATGCTAAGCCGCTGCCTCCCAATTAGTTGGCCATTGATCTATCTATCTAATAAACCTGATAAGCAGTCCAATGGCCAACTGAAAGAGCACACCCGGGAGGCTTACATTGCTGCTTCTAAGCTTTAACAGAATTATATTGTATGCAGCACACCCCAAACTCGCTGCTGATGCAGAAAAAAAGTGTCCTGACAGGTCTCTGGAACTGTGAACATGGGAGGGATACACAAGGGTATGTAGCTCACCACACTGTAATCGACATTATAGCACTGTATAGCACATTGCAGCACTGTATAGCATAGTATAGCACTACATAGCGCAGTATAGCACTGTATAGCGCAGTATAGCACTTTATAGCACACTAACTCACTGTATAGCAAAGTATTTCTCCCTACACTGATTTGTTAGCTTTCCCTAACCAACTCCATCACAGACTGACAATATGGTTGCTGGGAGCCCACCTTTTATAGTAAAGGGTCTGGCGTGTCCATTGTTTTAGAATACTAGCTTTCAAGGGTACATCTAACAAGGGATAAGGGTTATGCGGTGTATTATGGGTGCAGGAATGAATTTTGAGCCATAAATTTGGAGTTTCGTTAAACCCAAGGTGGTGCCAAACCCTAACCTAATTCCTATATGTGATCTGCAGTTTTGATCACTTTTGTATAAATATTAAATAGGATTTGCAGTGTTATCTCAGCTGACCCAAGGAAAAGGGTTTAAATTATATTTATGCATGGTTGCTAGTGCTACTTATTACCTTATTGTTATGAACAGAATGAGCCTCCTAGGTGGTGATCTTCCTAATCTGACCATGCAACATGATTATACACTGCTCCATCAGCTAGAAGTGCACAGATAAAGGGGTTCAATGGGCCCCTCAGGTATGGAATTGCTCTGTAGTTATTCACTTTTTAAGGAGCTGCTCTGAGGATGTTAGCAGCAGTCTTAGTTACCCCACATACTATCCACCTAGCCAAATATGCTGCAGTCTCAGGGTGCACATGATTGCCATCTCATATGGGGTGGGCTCCCAGCAATGATATTGTCAGTGTGTGTTGGAGCTTTTTAGAAACATTTAAATCAGTATAGGGAGACATACTCTGCTATACTGAGTTACACAGTGCTATACGGTAGATTGCAGTGTGGTGTGGTACATAACCTTGTGTCCTTGTGCATCTCCCCTAGACCTAACTGTCCTTCTTAGGACACTTTTCTGTATCAGCAGAAAGTTTGGGGTGAGCACCTTAGAAAGCAGAAAGAAAAATCAATCACTGATTGTCTTACTCAACCCAGAAAGCACTACAACCGTGTTAAAATTATGAAGTCTCTTTAGTGAACTTTAATATGAGCTTTTTAAATTTCTTGTTCAATACAGCAAGCTTGGGAAATAGCCTATGGTCACATCATGCACCATGCTAGGATAGCAATCATTTGATGTAGCCTCAGAGATAAAGCTGCAAGACATCATTCCATTACTATAAAGAAGAAAATAACTACAAAGTAGAGACCGGAATGGCTGGTAGAACCAGATTGGCAAAAGTGAAAAGATAGATTAAGCCCCCACTCACACACGAGCAGTTTGAAGTGCATTTCCAGAAGCACAACAAACACTCGACACAAGATTTCCATTTCATTCTTTGGGGCCTGTTCACGTCTTAGCGATGTGCTGTGAAAAGCACATTTTTGGCCCCATAGACTTTAATTGGAGATAGGAAAGTGCTCAGGTTTGGACCAATGTGCGCACTGTCTGCCCTAACAAAGGGCTAAAGATCTCAAGGTTAAAGATCTCATTATGCCTGAGGATGCAAAGGGGCAGTCCACAAGCATAGGAGGGGCCAGGTGAGTGCTGACTGGTGGGGAGTGGGGATTAGGTTAAAGTTAAAGTCCTTTACACAGCTCCCCTTGACATTAATGAGCAGTGAACACATGCAGTGCAGGGGTAGCCCCACTGTAAGAGGGTTTTTTATCCCCCATAGATAGGATTTAAGACCCCCATTAGTTGGAATCAGGTATTGCAAGATCTGAATCATTTTGAGGCACTCATGCAACAATCTGGCCATGTATAGAAGGAATAAACAGGTCTAATGAACAGAAACCCATGCAAGTAGCTCAATTAGGGCCAAATATAGTAAAATTCCCATAAGTTGGATTTCTCTGTGTTTAGTCACTTTCTTAGCATTATACCTTTTCCAATACACTTTACCAAATACATATGCCTATGCTAAATATACTGTATAGGAAACAATTTGATGCTATTGAATTGATCATGACAAGTTTATCATTGCATGAGCATCAGATGAATGCTACTCTAGAGCTTGTGAGAAGCCTCACAGGAGATTCCTTACAAAGTCAGAACCCGAGTGGGGGGAACTAGGCCTCTTTTGGCAGTTATCCTCAAATCTGAAATCATGCTGCAGGATGGGGGAAATGAGGGAGGAGGGTGGTCTCTGAATTCCTTAGGCTAAAGCCATATTATTCTCTATTCAGAGGTGCTGATGCCAAGATACTCAACATATTCCACAAACGGGCACAACAAAGAGTTAAATACAGCACAGTGCCCATTTCAGTGTCAAGGTCTCTCTTGATATGGCTTTGATAATCTCCTACAGTGCCGAGTGCTTCCAGTGCCTGGTATGAGCACAAGAATAGCAGTATTTCAGACACTTCTGGTCAGTACAGTACTGCGTGTATAGTAACACATCCCCTTGTGCTCTGAACGTCCCCTTATACATTGTACGTCCCCTCATATACAGTAGGCTCCATCGTACTCTGTACGTCCCCTAATACTCAGTAGGCTCCATTGTACTCTGTAGGTCCTCTCGTACTCTGTACACACCCTTGTACACTATAAATCCCTTGTACTTCGTACGTCCCCTCGTACTCTGTTTGTCCCCTCGTACTCTGTTTGTCCCCTCGTACTCTGTTTGTCCCCTTGTACTCTATACATCCCCTTATACTCTGCACGTCCCTTCGTACTGTGTAGGTCCACTCATACTCAATAGGCTCCATCGTACTCTGTATGTCCCCTCGTACTTTGTACATCCCCTAGTATTCTGTACGTTCCCCTCATACTCTATACATCCTCTCGTACTCTGTATGTCCCCTCAAACTTCATATGTTCCCTCGTACTCTGTAGGTCCCCTCGTACTGTGTACGTCCCGTTGTACTCTGTAGATCCCCTCTTACTCTATACATCCCATTGTACTCTGTAGGTCCCCTCATACTCTGTATGTTGCCTTGTACTTCATACATATCGTCGTACTACTTTGTATATCCCCTTGTACTCTATATGTTCCCTCGTACTCTGTACGTTCCCTCGTACTCTATACATCCCCTCGTACTCTGTATGTCCCCTCGTTCTCTATACATCCCCTCTTACTATGTACGTCCCCTTGTACTTTATACGTCTACTCATATTATGTACATCCCCTCGTATTCTGTACGTCAGGTTGTACTTTATATGTCCCCTCACAGCACGAATCTCCTGCTGCATCCATTGTATTCTGACAGCATTGGGTGTGCCACTGTCAGAATACCCGAATAGTCACCGTTTGGCCAGGAATTTTCCACCCTGCTCCTCCAATATTCTGTTCGAAGGATGTCCAGAGTGAGGTTTCCAACGGGGACATCCATGGAGTGAATTTTGCTCAATGTATGGCCAGCCTAAGTGATGGGAAATATCACATTTTACAGCAGTCACTGGAATAGGATCTGTGCCCAGGGCAGCTCAGTTGTCCCTAATCACATGTAACCGTTCAGATCTGCAGTTACATGTGAACAGCCATAGTGCCCTTCAGCCTGTCACTGATTGTACAGGCTGCTAGACTTGGCTGATCACACCCACTTCTGCATAGCAATTGTAGAAAAATGCTGATTCTTGGTGGCGTATGGCCCAAATCGGCCATGTGAATGAGCCCTTAGACCCACTGCACTAAGGAAATAACACTCAAGAACAGGCCTGGTCAGACATGCTCCCTCTGTTCCTCTGCAGTACAGGCCTGTGTGGGGACACTTGTACTGAGGGGTGTGGCTGTTACTCAGCTCTGCCAGCATAGAGCACTGAAGAGAGATGGGCAGGAAGCAGCATTTTCATTGAGAAAAAAAAATTATTTTCAGACATTTTGAAGTAAAAATCAGTTACAAGTTATAACACGCAGGGGAGGACTATAAACAGATACAAAGATGTTAAACTTCAGCTGGGCTTTAATACATAAAAAGATGTCCTTGATCAAGAAGTACTGTTTTTGGGGCAAAAGACTCACTTTTCCCTTACTAGATTGAAAACAAGCAACGGGAAAACAAAATAGGTCAGTGTAACAGCAGGTAGTTACTGAGTGTTTTGTTTGGAGGTGGTCCAGTACGGTTGACTAGTATGATCGCCCGTACCTTCAAGCCCAAGCACGTTTGACCCTCCCAGACTCCAGTTCGGTTGACTAATGTGATCGTCCTGTACCATTTAGCCCAAGCATGTTTGACTCCCCCCCAAACTCCAGTTTGGTTTACTAATGTGATCGTTCTGTACCGCTGAGCCCAAGCACGTTTGATCCCCCTCAAACTCCAGTTTGGTTGGCTAATGTGATCACCCCGTACCGCCAAGTCCACGCACGTTTGACCCGCAAACTTCAGTTCAGTTTATTAGTGTGATTGCTCCATACCGCTGAGCCCAAGCCAATTTGATCCTCCTCAAACTCCAGTTCGGTTGACTAATGTGATTGCTCCATACTGCCAAACGCAAGCTCTTTGAAACCCCCCCGGCTGGCTTAAGTGGGCTCAGGCGAGGCTCAGTTGGACTCTGAATGGCATGTGTGTGATGCATAAGCATGCTCAGGCCTGGCACATTATAAGCACCCCAACCAGCGGTGGAGTGGGGAGGGGAAACAATCGAGCTTGGGCACAGTACAAGGCAACAATGCCTATTGTGAGTACACCCTAAGATGAATGATTCAATAATGCATTATTTAAAAAAACAATGCGTTACCAATAATTGGCACTCATTTTTTTTAGTAGATATTAACAATGTCTTTACCAAATAAAGGGATAACTGTAGCAGCGTCTCTTTAAATCAGTTCCCATCATAGTGACTCAGCTCACTGTTCTAAGTAGTGACAGGCGCATAAAATGGACACTGCGGGGCCCAGGATTTCCTCACGGCTCCCTTCAGAATACTATTAATCTCTTGGGTGCTTTCTCTCAACATGGCAGCTTCCGCCTCTTCGGCTGTCCATATTGACTTATGTCTGGGAACTCACAGTGCCAAGGCACCATGATCCTTATCTCCGCAACATGCTGGGTATGTGAGTTATCGGGCTGCCTGGAGCATACACAGAACCTCTTACTCATTCTGACCATTTCAACAGTCATATCATGAGCTCGGCTCCAGCTAAGTGGCGGAAGGGCTGGCGGCACAAAGGAGGAGGCCAGGAGCTTCTGTCACTATGGCAACAACGGATGGCTATTGACTGTATAGTTCTGAGACTCAGTCTTGCTCAGCATCATTTTTATCAGGTAATAAAATGTTATCTTTAAAGGGGACCGGGCAAGGTTTTTTATTTACATATTTTGCAGAATAAAGAGGAAGCGCAAAATGGCTCTGAAACTGTACAGTACATTAATGCAGATTTTGAGCAGCTGGATAACACGGCAAAGCATTTTGCAATGGACCAACTTATATGTCGTAAAATATTAATCATTTTCCTTCAAATTAAAGGGAACCTGTGCTTTGCCAATGCAGGACAAAGCAACGGGTTCACTAAGGCTCCTTTCACTAAGGCCCTGTGCACGGATCTGCTCCTGACCGGAACAGATGTCACTGTTGTGACATCCATGTCCGTGCAGTTTTTTTCCTCCATCTTGAGATGGAGGTAAAAACTGAAATTATGGGACCAATGTTAGTGAATGGGCAGCTGGATCTAAACGGACAGGCCTAACCAGGTCCAGTGAAATGCATCTCTGATCCGTTTATTTTTCCGGACCTGGCTAGAGCCGGGGTTACCGGATGTAAACAGGCTCCCTTCCTTTTGGATCCAGCTGCCCATACACTAACTTCTGGCTTCCAAACAGGTCCTCTTGGAAAACTGACAGGCGGACTTGATTGGAAAGCCCGTGTGAAAGGAGCGAGATGCCGTCTTAGGCAAAAGCCTCAGGCTGCCTCATTATATATAAGGTTGAATAAAGACCAAGGTCTATCCAGTCCAACCTATGTATGTGGGTGTGTGTGTGTGTGTATTTGGTACGGCCTTGACTGCACATACAATTTTACAGGGTGATCGATTTCGAAGTGCATGGTCTGGTGACAGGTCCTCTTTAATCCTATTTTACATCAGAGCTGCAGTCACTGTGCGGTAAGCCAAGCAGGGTCCACATGACGTCATCAGCTTTCTATGTGGTCATATGACACAGTGACTGAAGGAGTAAGATAAACGGGGGACATACAACTGGAGGGATCTTCTACATAATTTACCTGCAAGTCAGAGCCGACTGTCAAGGTGCAGCAGAGAAAAAGGAGGAATAGAATTTCATGTGGCAGGTAAATTATTTAAAGGAATCCTTTCATTGAGGCTGCCATTGCTGAGTTCTCATTCTGCAAAGGTTAACTACGTGGCTGTCGCGCAATCAATCCTCCTCCTTCTATACATTGAGTCACTAACCAAGGGGTGGGCAACTCCAGCCCTCCAGCTGTACAGGAACTACAAGTCCCATGAGGCATTGCAAGACTGACAGCCACAGGCATGACTCCCAGAGGCAGAGGATGATAGAATTTGTAGCTGGAGGGCCAGAACTGCCCAGTAGCAAATATTCAGATAAGAACTTCTGACCAAAGCACAAGGGTCAGCCCACCAACTAGCATTCTCAGAATAATATCAGCAAAAGGCACCCCCACACATATTTTAGGAAAGGTTTACTGACCCAAATGTACCCCCAAACCTCCCTCACCCCTCTAGGTCATGTCCCAGTGTTACTTTCTTTAACCATATTCCTGTAGTGAGAACTTTTCCCTGTGACCTCATTACCAGGCTTGTAAAATTCTTGCTGGGCCAGCTACTGGGAGCTCAGTTCCAATTGATGTAGACACACCCCCAGAACTACATCTGCCAAGAGTAATTTCCCTACACAGAGTGTGTGGGTGGGCTCCTGGGATTCAGGCCACAAGCATTGTTTTGCAGGGAAAGAAATCAATGTAGGCATGTAAGAATGGGTCAGAGAGTGGTAGGTGGATTGGCCTAATCAACCAGTCAAAAAGATTTTAAGCTATTTGAAATGCTGATGAAATAACTTACAATGGTTGCTGATTCTTGATGTTTAAAGGTTTTATTTTCCTGATATCCTGTTTTAGGGTGGCTCCTTTCCTTTGCAGGAGCCTATGGAGCCACCCTTGTGTGTGCTAGTAAGCTATGTGTGTCTCCACAAACACTGAGGAACAGCAAGGGAATCCACTCCCCTCCTTCCCCTCCTCTCTTCTCCAAGCTAGTAGATGAACAGCTGTTGAAGACTGCTCTGTCCCTTGTACAGGACAGGAAGTTCAGGGAAGCTGAGCTGAGAGAGTTGGCACTGTTCAGAAACATGATGACTGTGTGTGCTTGGGCAAAACTTTAAGAAATAATTTGCTGGGTGATGTGTATTTGTTTGATATGGATTCATTATTGGAATACAATTTGAGATTTTAATACTACTTTGAAGTGTTACTGCTTGGGCGGCTGTCCCTCTCCCTCCGTGATGACATTATGCTGTGTGTGACCACATTTTCTCTATGATGGCTGGGGGTTTTCCATACTTATTATTCACTATTTCTTGACGTTTGTGTTCACCTAATGTTTTTGAATTCTGTTGGGCTATGACCTCACTGTGACATCATATGGGTGGTACTTGTGTTTCATGGTGTGATTGGCACTATATGTGTGTGAATGTTATGCCACTCGAGTGTCACTATGTCACCTTAAAAGAAGGGATGTTATGTGGCCCCAAAACATTGCCATTGATGAGGCATGTGAGAATATTTCAATAAACGGAACAAGAATGTATGTTCTTACTTCATGAGTGCTGGTGAATTCACTTTAACACTTTGAAGTTCCACACGGCACCATCCATGTAATCACTGCGACCACCATCCTCTGAAGAAATGGTAAGTCACTCGCACTCCAATACAGCTTCCAGTCAATCTATTTAATGAGTAAATGGCGCAGCATTTCCATACAACGTTTTGGAACCAAAGAGGTCCCTTCATCAGGCAAAAAGAAAGGGAATTCCGAAACGTTGTATGGAAATGCTGCGCCATTTAGTCAATAAATAGATTGACTGGAAGCTGTATTGGAGTGCGAGTGACTTACCATTTGTTAATTGTTACCTGTGGAGGCATCTGCTGTCACTGCCGCACCCGCCCTGTGCGTGGGGAATTTCTTTCCGGTCAGGAGTGCGATGGGACATTTTGGATTTTGCACCATCCTCTGAAGGTCGCAACACTGTATGGAATGCAGGTGATCCACAACAGCAATTTCATTTTACAATTCAATTTCTCAGGTGTCATTATCGAATGTTCTGACAAACTTTTTTGTATAGACGTTCGTACAAGAATCTACTGGTTTATGGTCAGTTTAAGCCCTGTGTTCCCTATCTGGCCCTCTGTACCCACCTACTATGTTACTGTGGTTCTTGAAGGCAACAACATCAGTACTCCATCTTCCTTATCTGAGTTCCTCTTTCCATCACTGATTATCCAGAACTTAACAAGTGAATTTTAAGTAGGCACGTTGGTTTTGGCCATCGCCAGATTGTAATCACTTCCACTTATCTAATCCAATCTTATTTACAGCTTGTTAAGAATATGTCAATATTGAACGTCGGGAGCCTGCTTTTCTGACAGGAGTAAAGGGTAATGTTTTGCCCTTATTGAGCAGATACCATAAGACGCCTTCAATTGCATATTTAACAAACCAAAAGGGAGCAAATAAGATAAATACATTGTTTATCTTTCTTTACAATTTCAGATTTTACAGTGCATGTCTCCGGATACAACGTCTATCACAGATCATACAATACACGGTCTTACAAAGCAGTGGAATGAACATTGAGCGTATGCGTCAAATTATACAACATGGACATCTAGTCATATGGACATGTGAGCAGGCCCACAATGAAGAGAAAGGGGGAGAAGTCACCAGCACACCAGTTTCCACTTTATCAAATCGTCTTTATTGATGTTGGATAATCATGGCATTACAATGAGAAGCAACATTTGGGAACTGTATAAGTTTCCTTCATCGTGCAACCTGATGAAGGCAAAGTGCTAAAGATCATCACTTTGGTTGCCTGATAAAGGAACTTCAGGGTTCTAAAACATTGCTTCTCATTGTGATGCCATGATTGAATAAAAACGGATCGATAAAGTGGAAACTGGTGTGCTGGTGACTTCTCCCCTTTCTCTTTGTTTGTATGCAATGCCATCCACTGTATTTTCAGCACCCAACTGAGGAACACAGTGTCGGTCAAGAGTTCAATGGGACATTCAAGAGACATGCCCACAATGTGTCATCCAACTGGTAGTCAACTCTGCCCACTGACCGTGAGAAAGTGTTCTGGGCCTTGTATTGCTCAACAACATAAAGATGCACCTATAGAAGACAAAAAAAAAAAAGAAGGCAAGACCAGAAAAGCATAAGATAAAACATGCAACAGGAAGGGGTAGTTGGAAATAAAAAGTGGAGAAAAAATAAGGTGGAGGGGAGATAGGAAAGGGGCTACATGGAGGGTAAGAGGGGAAGGGAGGGCTGTTACGGTTTATACACACTCTAAGATGGAGTCATCATTATAATTCATACTTAGTAGTGTCAGAATTACCAAATCACGTTTTCATTTTGACCACATAAATATCTTTTGCTTGCACTGAATAATTGCTTTCCCAAGCTACACTGCATTAAGGCTAGGAAGCTTAGATCAGTGTTTGTCAACCTATTTTCAGTCATGGCACCCTTTAAAAATATGCAAAATCTTAAGGCTCCCCAGTCTAAAATGTAAAAAACGTAAATGTAAAAATGCAAGAATCCATACCGGATGCTTATCCCAGATAGGGGTCTGGTATGGATTTTAAGGGAAGACCACAAGCAAAAACAAAATAAATGGGATTCCCTATTCACATCGATCATATTCCCCCTTCAAATCAGGAGCCCTACTTTCACATCATAATCCCCCCTTTCACATCAGAGCCCCCTTTACATCAGAGTCCCCCTCCTTTACATCAGAAGCCCTTTTCACATCAGATGCCCCCCCTTCAGATTAGAACCCCCCTTTTATATCAGGAGCTGTAGTTGTGGCAGAATGGCAGACAATTCCTGCCTAAAGTAAAGATGAGTCTTAAGGTGCTCATACACCTTACGACCATCGCAAGACTTTTGTCTTGCGATGGTCGTATGCTTATTGAAAGCTCGTACGATCTGCCCACCTTGGACGGGCAGATCGTACTTGCGATCATCGAAAGCCCGCCCCGCTGAGGGGCGGGCTTCAGATGACCGCAATGCAGAACGGGCAGTGTGCGCGTGCGCACACCGGCCCGTTCCGCAGCTATCGGACGAGCAGGCTAGAAACCCGCCGACAATCGTACGATTCTCGGCGGGTTTTCGAGCATGTTGGTTCGACAAAAGACGTGCGACCGTACAGTAGAAACGGTCGCACGTCTTCGTTCACACTGCTCGATTCTCGTACGATCGCGGGATTTCGCCCGATTCTCGTACGAGAATCGAGCAGTGTATGGGCACCTTTATACTGTCTCTCCCCTTATCGGAACCAATTATTCTTTTCAGCTTTCCACCTCCTCCCATGAAAGCTGATACAGTATATAGATCTGTACAAAGAAATGTTCTGTTTTGTTCCCAGGAGTATTGATTCAGTATTGTGCACCATGTAAAGCTGGAGATATAGAGCTTGATGATAACCCAGCAGATGCATCTGTTTTATGTATTGTGTATGACAATAGAGACATATACAGGTGCTGCATTGAGCGCGGGCAATTGTCAACAGCAATTATTGCGCAGAATGATGTTTCCAGTGCGTTAGCCAATTCTGCTCTTTTCTATAGAAATATGGATCAAACGTTTTATGCTGCATTCATGCGTCACACCGATCAAGAGGATTAAACCAGTGTGCAAATCCTTCAAAGACGAGCAAATGTCTCAACACCCACAATCTGAGAGATTGTTAGGGCCACGGAAGCAAAATAGGAGAAGTGGCCCCTTGGGATTGTCACCCCTATCACCCATGTGTTTAAAAAAACAAAAAACTAATTATATGTGAATAGAGGTGTGGAGTGACTGTCATGTACATGTCTTGTACACAGTGGCGTAACAATCACCATAGCGACCCAGGCGGCCGCTATGGGGCCCGAGGCACGGCGGGGCCCGGCCAGGACATCTCCCTGATGCCATGCGGGCCGCCTGGGTCGCTATGGCATCTTGTTCGGACAGCCAGGCTGCTGGCTGTCACTGGCGGACAATCCCATGAGTGGTCTCCATTTATTACAACCTTGTGTTTTCACAGCTCTAAGGGAAAAGCAATGCCATAGGTATTTTGTAATGTTCCAATATACTAACAACATGGTTGAAATTGGTTGCTGCCGACAGCTAAATAATTCATTTTGTTGAGGCCACAAAAGACACATTTATTTTAGGGATCTGAACACTAGACATGTGCACAACAAAAAAATTTTTTTCCAGAGGAAACAAATGAAAATCAAAAACGTTTTCATTCTTTTCGTCAAAGCAAACAAATTTTTATGTTGTTTCGGATTCGGAGGCAACGAGCCTCCGAATCCGAAACCGCACACTGAAGCCACAGGACGAGCAGCGGCCATATCGCCCGTATGTTCGAGCGCCGCCATCTTGGTGTATACTAATATCTACTCCAAAATGGCGGCGCACATGCACAGAACGCACCGGTGGCCAGTCTGGCCACTGCTCGTTCAGCATGTGACGTCACCATCATGTGACGTGATACGCTCTGTCTCCAAAATGGCGGCAGGCATGGGCAGAACACGACGGCAGCCAATATGGCTGCCGGGTATTCTGAAAACAGATTTATGTATGCCCGAATATCATTTTAGTATATTCGGGCATATATTAAATTCGGTATTTCGGATTCGGACGAACCACCGAATAAACTGATTTTTGTTGATTTGCAGGTTCGTCCGAATCCGAATGCACATGTCTACTGAACACAGTTCTATTGTTTTCTATGGGCCCATGGACACTACACAGTACATCAGTACGATCAGTAAACTTGTGCTGCGTTCAGATCTGTAAAAATCTACACCTGAGGTTATTAATGTACGAGTGCACGCATATAAATGCATGTACACATATGGGCTTGTGAACACGCGTGCACATTATTATTGTTGTTCAGGATTTATATAGCGCCAACAGTTTGCGCATCCCTTTACATTATAAGGAAGTAATTACAGTTACAATACAAATCAAATCAAATCAAATTACAATACAAATCTGAAGCATCCTCCCCCTACTGCGGGCACGGTGCCTCCAAAGCAGCTGCTTAGCTGATGGCGGCACCCATGGCAGAGGGATGAGCGCTGCGAGAACCCACTAGAAAATGAGGAACTAAAAGTTTTTAAGGAAGAAAAGAAGATTTTAGCAAAGGTGGGCCTCCTAGATGGATACATGAAAAAAAATTGAAACTTTAATATCACTTTATTGGACCAATTCATGTGTTCTTTCTACAAACATCTGCCAAAAAAGATCCTGCGCAGATGATCAACTTTTCATTATAACCATGCGTATGAAGACTTAAAATATAAGTAAAGGAACAACTTCTTCTTTTTAGTTTGGGATGGGGTGGAGAGGGATTAGGACCCATGTCAGGTTGTTATTGCTGGCTGTGTCCCAGTTAGAGAGATTCCCCCCCTCTATTCGTCCTGGTGACCGTTATATGTGAAAGAAAATCCTAAATTTTGGGTTGTCATCAGAACAGGAAAAGATGGGAAATCTTCCAGTGGGGACACTAGTTCTGGTGACCACCAGGGATTTCCTCTCACTTCCTGTTGTGGCTATGGGCTGTGGCGTTAGAAGGGGGGTGCTGCCCGCACCCGGGTGACACCATTGGAGCGGTGACATCAAAATGACTGACAGTTATTTTGGTGTCACCCCCTCTGAAAAGTCAGGCGCTCGGTCATGGACTGAGAGCCCGACAGCTGCAGGAGAGAAAGAAGGGGACTCGCCGGGTGAACGTCCCCTCCTCTCTCTGCCGGCGTCCATTCCCAAGATGGCCGCCGGCAAGTATCAAAAAGATAACCGTGCATGCGCAATGAAGTCACGGCGGGGTATTACCCGATATCACGGTGACACCCGGCCTCCGGATGCCCCTGGCTATGGGACAGAATTTTGAGGGAAATTGCCATAGGCGTGAGCAGCCTATAGCATTAGAGTGTGCACACAAAAGTACAAACACATCTTGATTAGATGGGAAGCCGCAGCCATGCTCCCTCACAGCAGGCATATAAGTGGCAAGTGCTGCTGTGATCTGTAACGCTGAACCGGTCACAGGGAGATCCTTGAGATCTCACCACCGGCTCAGTGACTGAAAACACAGCGCCCGCTTTTGCCATTTCGGTGTTGCATTTGGGGTGATTAGGGTGTGCCCAGGCACACCCGGCACACCCTGTGCGCACACCTATAGAAATCGCCCCAGTGGAACACAAATGGAAGAAAATTGGGTTATAACCCTCCCTTACTCTATCCAAAATTATAAAAACCGTTCTGGCTTTAGTTCTACTTTAAGTAAACGTTTTAAATATACGGCAAACCTGAAATGATGGCGGTATAAAAACTGTGTGGCAGGGCTGTGTACATTGCCTAAAACAATACAAATATTTTTAAAGCATTTTCAATTCAGGGATGACAGCGCTTTCCAGCCTCTTGTGCCCTTAAGTGCTTGCTATCATGTCCTGACCCCGATGTCACCAACTATTTTTTGAATTGCAGAGAATGACATTGCAGATATATATAACTCTTATTACTACCACATTCTACAACACATCCTTAGTCCTCAATAACAGCATTATGATGGATTGCACCATAGGGATGATCTGTAGCATTACATAATATTTACTGTGTCAGCACTTTTGACAGATGAGACGAGCTGTCATGAAGGAAGCGTCTATATATATATCACTTTATGACCTAGCGCTACGTTACTAGCCTAGCTGAATACACTGAATAGCGCTGACAGTTGCTATTTTTACTCCACGATCAATAGTACTGATGGGGATGTCACCGGATGATCGGAGCCAGTACAAGTTGCATAAAATCATTCTTTTATAACAGCACTGCCTGAAAGAGACTCACTGCATACCACCCAGCTTTGTAAGATGGGAAACCCCTACTTATATTGTTATATTGCAGGTAAGTATCATTTAGGGCTCTTTCACGCCATATGCAATGGGTTGCGTTGACCAACTTTGCCCAATGCAGCCCCCACGCATAGACGAGGCAATTTGGCTTAAGTCCTTTGAGTTCATTTCATACCAATGTGCTGTGAAAAAGTAGGACAAGATGTATTTTTAGGCATTTATCGCATTGTGGTGTAGCGGAATGAATCGGATATAATTACGTGACTTCAATTGTTGTAGGGATGCACCAATACCATTTTTTCCAGACCGAGTACAAGTACCGATACTTTTCCTCCAGTACTCGCCGATACCAATTACCGATACCCATTTTTTACTGTTATGTGACAGTTTTTCTAAAACAATACAGACTAATGACTTTAGGACAGAGGTGAAGCGCCAGGGCTCAGTTGCAGCTGCAACCGCTGCGACCCCGGTAGTCCTGCCACTGGCTCCAAGCTGTAGAGGAACTACAAATTTCAGCAATACATTCTACACAATGTAGAATACCACCAACTAAATCCCAGAAATACATTATACAGCAAAGCAGAATACCACCAGCGATAGATGACTACAAATCCCAGCAAAACATTATATAGCAATGCAGAATACCACCAGCTATAGAGAACTACAAATCCCAGCAATCTATTATACAGCAATACTGAATAATATGAAGCTACATACTCTGTTTTGCTCACCAGGACTGTGTGGCATCTCAGGAGGCTGTGTGGGGTATGACCAGGGCTGTGTGCTGACTCTCCCGGGCTGTGTGCAGTTTTACCGTAGCTGTGCAGTGTCTCACCAGAGCTGTGCGGCATCTCAGGAGGTTGTGCGGGGTCTGACTAGGGCTCTGTATGGTCTCACCAGTGCTCTGTATGGTCTCAGCAGGGTGGTGCAGGGTCACAGGAGGATGTGCCAGGGGTCTCCCCAGGGCTGTGTGTGGTCTCACCAGGGCTGTGTGGTCTCTCCAGGACTGTGTGCATTCTCACCAGGGCTGTGTGCGGTCTTACCAGGACTGCGTGCGTTCTCACCAGAACTGCATACGCTCTCACAGGGCTG
The DNA here is from genome assembly GCF_000935625.1 of Nanorana parkeri. NCBI lineage: Eukaryota > Metazoa > Chordata > Amphibia > Anura > Dicroglossidae > Nanorana > Nanorana parkeri. The sequence continues at coordinate 1,189,169 of NW_017306482.1, forward strand.
TGTGTGGTCTTACCAGGGGTGTGTGCAATCTCACTAGGGCTGTGCGATCTCACCAGGGCTGCATGTGGTCTCACCAGGGATGTGTGCGGTCTCACCAGGGCTGTGCAGTCTTACAAGGACTGTGTGCAGTCTCATCAGGGCTGCATGCAGTCTCACCAGGGCTGTGTGTGTTCTCAACAGGGCTGTGCGGTCTTTCAAGGGCTGTGTGCGGTCTCATCAGGGCTGCATTCGGTCTCACCAGGGCTGTGCTGTCTTACCAGGGCTTTGTGCGGTCTCACGAGTGCTGCTTGTGCTCTCACCAGGGCTGTGTGGTCTCACCAGGGCTGTGTGCGGTCTTACCAAGGCTGTGTGTGGTCTCACCAGGGCTCTGCGGTCTTACCAGGGCTGTGTGCAGGTCTCACCAGGGCTGCATTTGGGTCTTACCAGGGATGCATGTGGGTCTCACCAGGGCTGCATGTGGGTCTCACCAGGGCTGTACGGGTGGTTGTGGGGCTCACTATAGCTGTATGGGCGGGTGTGGGGCTCTCCTGGTCTGCATGGGCGGGTGTGGGGCTCTCCATGGCTGTGCCGGTCTCTGAGGGCAGCAGGAAGGAGATGTGCACCAGGACCGGCGCTGTCAAAGACAGGTGGCGCGAGGTCCCCAGCAGGCTGCCAGAGGTCTCCAGGAAGTGCGGGACTTCAGGCAGCCGAATCTATTTAAAGTATTGGGAGAATAGGTACAAGTATAGGTACCTCGTGAAGGCTCCCAGTATCGACATCGGTGCATCCCTAATGTGTTGTGTTGTACCAATACATCACACTCTACCTACATGCCAGCTATTAGACAGAGCATAACGCCCGACCACTGGTGGTAATGGGCCTTTGAAGCATATGTGTAGCCAAAATCTCTCTTTGTTTTGGATAGAGTAGGGAAGAGTTATATCTCCCACCAGTTTATTTTTTGCTTTCTGTTTCCAGTTGGGATAATTTTCCTTCACTTCCTGTCCTGTGGACACAACCGGAAGTGAATGAAAATCCCCATTGGAAGATATCTCTTCACTTCCTCTTCTGGCAACAACTTTATAATTTGGGACTTGCCATCCCTTTCTCTTTCAATGACAACTAGAGAGGGTGACGCTCCCCAATGGGCCCAAAGATAGAATTTAAAACCTGACAGAGGTTCTTATTCTGCCCTACTCTAACCAAAACAAAAACACTTGGCTATAAATGTAGGGCCACTTTAATTGGAGGTCCTGCTCATGTGGTTACTGGTCAAGGTCCTCTTCAATCTTCAGTATTGGGTCTGGGGTATATAAGGACCGGTGGGTGGAGTCGGGGTGCTGTCGTGGTTAAGAAAGAGTTGAGGAGGAACTCTTTTCACACACTGGGTGTGCACAGAGTACCTGCAAGATGTGAGTCATGTGGGTGCTGGGTGTGGGTTCTCCGCTTCAGGGGAAGCATTGGAACTACTTCCTAGTGCAGATGGGAGAATAGCAATAGAAGTAAACCTCATATGCTGAGGTTTACTGTAGACCTGTGGTCCCCAGACTGTGGCCTGCAGGCTGGTTACAGCCCTTTGCTTGGTATAAATCAGCCCTTGGGGGAGTACTCCTCCATCTGGCATGATGGTGTGGCACAGTTCCACCCACTGATACTAACAACGAGACTCATTTTCTCCCACTGACACCTGTGACGGGGCATTATATCTTTCAATGACACCTGTGATGGTGCACCAATCCTTACACTGACGCCAACTATAGGGCACTATTCCTCCCACTGGCACCATTGATGAGGCACTATTCTTGCCACTGACACCGATGGGGCACTATTTCTACTACTAATACTATTGACTGGGCATTATTTCTCCTTCCACTGACCACAGGCACTAGGTCCTTTTTAATTTCCACTGACCACCAGCAGAACGCCTGCTTTAGACTATCTGATACTTAGGTAATGTTTGTACAGGGCTTACACAATACAGCACGTAACCTCAGGGCTTAGATTCTTTCCCTTTGACACAGAGAGGTTGGTTTTACCCCTTGACATATTTTCTCAGGCCTTCATCAGATAAGACAGCTCTCTGAAGCTCTATCAGAAAGACATTTATCACACAGGGTCATAATCTGAGCACACGTGGACTCTGCCTTCTAACACACCATTAATATCTCACTGGACATATCAGCAACCACATACTCATGTGTGAACATTTTCTTCCTGCAACGTGCCTCACTTAACAAAGCCAAAGCTTGTTTGTTTGGAAGTGAATTGCCCAAATAATGAAGCACTTCAAACAAAGCTCAATATGGCCGCCGCTTGAGTGGGGCAACTCAGAATAATAACGTGCTGGATTAGTGTGATCCTAGTTCATTTTATTACTTCATTGCTGTGCTGTATGTGTATAGGCCAATGCCTTTTGGCTGGCGCTCGTGCAGAAAGTTTCTTGGGCAAACTCACCGGCCCATGTGGCTACGTCGGCTAACGAAGGGGGGAGGAGTCCGGTGACGTCACAGACATCAACGTCACCGGACTCCTCCCCCTTCCCTTCGTTAGCCGTCACGGACATCGACGTCACTGGACTCCTCCCCCTTTCCCTTCGGTAGACGACGGAGCCACTTGGGGAAGGAGTCCGGTGACGTCGATGTCCGTGACGTCACCGGATCGCCGACGGGACTCCCGGAAGACGGCGGAGAGGTGAGTGTTTTCATTAGCGATCAAAATAATTTTTATCGATCAAAAAGTTTAACGATTAATCGAGAAATTAATCTTTAATTTCCACAGCCCTAGTACAAAGCAATTGATGACCTAAAATGTTGGTTTTGATGGACCACACATACAGTAGATGGAGTTAACTCAATCACAGCGGGTAACTCTGACCACTTCCTACAATGTTTTTCCAGTTTCAACCCCATTGCAGTTTAAATTTTGAGAATCTAAAGGTGCATTCAAGGAATACAAGCCTACTTTCTATTTGACAATGACCCAAATTTTGGTGGTCAATCTATAACCCAGGATTAGAGGTTGGATGCAGCTGCTTAACCATGGAAACCCATTCCATGAAGCGCTCTACACACTGTTGTTGTGCCAATCTGAAGGCCACACGAAGTTTTGAGGTCTGTAGCTATTGACTCTGCAGACCGTTGGTAACTTCTACGCACTGTGCGCTTCAGCATGCGCTGACCCCGCTCTGTCATTTTACCACTTCATGGCTGAGTTGCTGCTGTTCCCAGTTGTTTCCACTTTGTTATTATACCACTAACAGTTGCCCGTTGGGATATTTACTACCAAATTTCACGGATGGACTTGTTGCACAGGTAACAACCTATCACGGTACCACGCTGGAATTCACTGAGCTCCTGAGAGTGACCCGTTCTGTTACAAATGTTTGTAGAAGCGTCTGCATGCCGAGGTGCGTGATTTTTTACACCTGTGGCCATGGAAGTGATTGGAACACCTGAATCCAATGATTTGGAGGGGTGTCCCAATACTTTTGGCAATATAGTGCATATATATATATATGTGTAGATATATAAATGATCCTACAATCATTGGGTGAAACATGTAGGGTGGAGCCTATGTGTATGATGTAATTCCATTTGAAAGCTGAACAGCCTTGTGATCACTGAATGTTGATTTATATTTCTTGGTTCCAGTTTTATGTATTTTTTTTTTTACTAAAGTCTTTATGCTAAATACATTTTTGAGAAAGATTCTTGTGCTGTTTGTGGTTATATTTTTTGCATGTAGCCACTTTTTTGCAAGTAACATCAGCATTCCCGGGTGTACTCTTGTGACTAGCTGCTGGAGATGCAGGTGATCCCTCCAATGGATTGATTTACCAAAATGTGAGGTCTGAATTGTTGGTAAGTCTGCATTTTACTCATGGTGGAGGACACAGTTTATCCTGTACCGTTGGATGTTGAGTCCACTGACAGAAAAGTGCTGTAAGTTTTCAATTTAAGAATCTCCCACAATGTGAGATGGGGGTAGAGACTGCAAAGTCTGTTCTAGTGTTTCTACCGCTCTGCCGAATGCTGTCATGTGAGAAACATGGTGGCTGCCATTGCTGACCTCACCTACTCAAAATGCTAGTTTCCTGTCTGGAAAGCCATTACATCAAATCCCTATGTTACAAGAAGATCATGCAGTTTAGGGCTATTGACTTTTCTCCAACGTTTTTGATCTGAATGCTTGTTCTGGGTCAGTAATTCAAAATATTACAGCTGGGCAGTCAACAATGTCAGAGGGATATCAGGATTGACTGCCTTCCTATTCTCTCATGACAGGTTTACTTCAAAGTGACAGGCAGCAACCACTTTAAAGTAAACCTGTAATAAACCAATGGAATTCTAATTGTGCAAATGATTTTAAAAAAAGTAAAGAATGCGAAAAGCTACATGTCAATGTAAATCCAGAGATTGAACCTTGTGATAACAGTTTGTGAACTCGCCTCTGTTCTAGCATGAGGAAGCTCCATAAAGACAAGGCTTTGTGAGTTTGATGTGGAAGAAGTTAAGAGGTCTGTACAGGGTCCTGGCATCAACACTAATCAACACTTAGGATGAATTGGAATGCCAATTTTGAGCTAGGTCTTCTCATCCAACATCGGAGCCTGCGTGCACACAAGGTCTTTTGGTTGAATGGTTAAACATTACCACACATAGATTTCCACTTTTATCCTAAACCATGCTGTTGGTCAGTCAGGTTCTTCTCACAATAAAGAAACAATAAGAAGTCTCAGAGGGTGGGAAAAAGTTGTTCCTAGCTTGACTTTTACTAGGGAAGTCAAGATTTTCATATTTTCTATCAGCTCCCTAGATCTCAAGATCCCATGATCATATTAACATGCACATTTTGGTGAAGGCAACCTCTGCTCATGCTATCTTTTTATCAAATTTCCCAGGTTAATGACAGGGTCACTTAAAGATCTGTACTCAGCACTCATGGGATAAGGTTGGAGGGGCTTTTAAATGGACATTAAAGGCCAATCTTGTTTCCACTCCCCCAATGCTAATGTGAGGACTTACCTTAAATGATGCCTCATTATCTGATCATCTTCTTCTTTCCTGTAGTTTACAGGAGTTCCTCCAGCGCTGGTGCTGGTCTCCAATCCAGCGATGACTCCTCTTTCTTCCTGGCACGTCCTATCCCACGGAGTCTTTGCGGGTGCACGCAGCTCCATTGACTTACCTTGCGTCTCTCCTAGTCTCCCGGCCGAAGATCTGAACTGCGCATGCACCCGCCCCATGATCCTTTGCTCCCACCCCAAAAACTTCACATCTTTGGTCGGGAGCGTGCGGCGAAGACACAGGTAAGTTTAAACCTATTCGTTAACTTTAAAAAAAATTTTTTTGCATATATCTACTGCTTGCTAGCAGTAGATATATGCAAAAAAACGCTGAGGGTTTAATAATCCTATATGAAAGCTGTTTAAAGTTCGTCCAGTTTCCTGTAGATACTTGCTAAAGCCAATGCTGCTTAGACAAGCACTTAAGAGCAAATATCTAACGATGCCCATGTGTTTAGGTTCATAGTGCAGAGGTGGATGTGTAATCTGCAGCGGATGTCACGGGGATCATTGGCCAACAACGGTTAAAATTCCTGGGGAGCTTAGTAGCAGTCAAATTATTTACAGAAGTTGAAGGACAACCTGTGTATACAAACAGATCAATTTTTTGGGGGGAAGGCAAACGACTGTATTCATGCATTAATTTGTTCTGCTGACTTGCAGAGCTTCAAACAGTTTCATTAACTTTTTATGAGATACATATGGTCATTTCAGTGTTGTTATTGATGTCTGTTATTGCTGTTTTTGTTACTATTGTCATCCAATCATTTTATATAGAAATAAACATTCCATTGTGTGTCTCACAATAAACTGGCGAGAGGTAAGATGTCACGGTGACCTATGTCACATCGCAGAATTGCCGAATTGCAGAATTAGCTGTCTGTGAGCAGTAGATAGTGCCTGCCAAAGTGGAAGGTTCAGATTTACTTACAGACACCGTTCTATAGATTCAAAGTTCACAGTTAAAACTTCTTTAGCATCTAACAGACGAATCACAGGCTGCTGTGTACCTTTCAGGGGCTGATTTGTAAGCTCCATAGGTTAGTTAGCATAGACTGAGCCTGGCACCTTCCAGCTGACTCACTCCATTGCTTTGCAAAGTGAACTTTAGTGCCCTTGTTGTGCTGCTGTACTTACACACAAGATATCTGTATACAGTAGCATATGAAAAATAATACTAGTATTTTAGCAAGTAGTGCTCCTGAAGATACCTCTAACACTTCAGTTGCATGAATCTAAATGGTTCCTCACTTTTAACCTAAATTTCAAGGTCACTGTTTCCTCCTCAACATTCCTTGTTTTAGGTCTACCAATCTAATACGTCTGCAGCTCTTAAAGCAAACCCGTCCCAACCTAAAATGTTTTATAGGTAGCAATAGCTATAAAGTGTGAGTATCTGACTTGGTCCTCCTATCAATCCCTGTGCCTATGGGCATCCTCTTGGATCAAAAGCCTAGTCTGCCGTGAGGCCTCAACTTCACCCCAATTGTATCTACAGAAGGTAAATAAAAAATGGAGATTAACCATTGAGACTTCTCAGGTGCTACATATCGTGACAAGACGTGTGTATAATAAAATATTTTATTTTGAACAAATTTAAAAGATTCTGTGCAATTGATATTAAGAAAATGGCATCCCCATCTAAGCACTGATAACCTATACAGGTGAAACTCGAATAATTAGAATATCGTGCAAAGTTCATTTATTTCACTAATGCAACTTAAAAGGTGAAACTAATATATGAGATAGACTCATTACATGCAAAGCAAGATAGTTCAAGCCGTGATTTGTCATAATTGTGATGATTATGGCTTACAGCTCATGAAAACCCCAAGAACCCCAAATCCACAACCTCAAAAAAGTAGATTATTACATGCAATCAATAAAACAAGGATTGTACATAGAACAATATCGGACCTCTGAAAAGTACAAGCATGCATATGTACTCAGTACTTGGTTTGGGCCCCTTTTGCAGCAATTACTGCAATTACTTTTGCATGATATTCTAATTATTCGAGTTTCACCTGTACACTATTAGGGTTACCCCGTTCAGGATTCACCCGGGCAATCTGTGTTTTTGATTCCTGTACACAAGATGTCATAATGTCAGGTGGTCAGGGGCAACCACCGGGTCCTGGTGTTCCAACTTGAGTGCATGGAGGAGGCACGGAACACGTAGGGACACTGGAACTTGGGGAGGAAGGAGGTGTCTGAAACACAGATAATTTGTGCAATTTAGTTGCGCTAGGAGAGGGAAAACACACCTAATTGCCAGCTGCAACAATGTATATAGATGGTGTTTGTATAAGGCTGGTATGTTGCGCTTGGTATTGTGTATTCCCACTACTTTTTCTACGTGTATATCATAAACTCTGTGATAATTGAATATATTTTCAGTGTTTGTAAATCCTATGAATAATGATAATAAGGGTAAATCCTATTCCAGTTCTAACAATGGGAGTATTTTAAAGTGATAGTGACAATTGTATGGATATTGTTTGAACTTGGCGATTCAATAAAAACTTTAAACCTTGTGTTAATGTGTGATTCTTTTTATCTATATATGGTGAGAAATAAATCAAGAGGTTTAATAAACCCCACCAGTCTAGATAAAGTGTTTCTTAAATATATCAAATATATTCCCAATATTACAAGTGCATTATACGGTATACATTTTCAGTGCCAATATAACCCGATACTCATAACTATCCTTATTGGAAAAAATTGAAAATTTGTTGTGCAGATGAGTGATCCCTTTCTCCCCAATGAGAAAATAGTACCAATATTTCCCAAAAATATATATTTTTCAACAAACAAAAGTGTGAAGTAATCACTTTAAGAGTTCAAACTATTTATAATCAAAAAATTAAACAATGCAAATAATAACAGGTGAACAAAAATCATTTGAATTCTGATAAACCAGTTAATCTGGATAAACATATTTTGTAATAATTAAGATTGAAATAAAATCACAAAGAACAGTGAAAAATGCAGAC
>NW_017306482.1:1197513-1236258 GCF_000935625.1 Nanorana parkeri
ACAAGGAGACACCTCGCCTGGATTCAAGTTGACATTCAAAAGAAAATGTTATTCATAGCAAACAAGGGCTGTGCTCTATGGGGCGGTGATCACTCCCAGGCCGGAGGACAGAAGCACCAAGAAAATTAGATTCACACATCATGTAAAGAGAATACCCCTCTGCATGGAGACTTTGTTAAGGCTGAACCCCCGGATAAGCAAATACTGTCTACATACAAGAGTCATGTGTAGTCTAACTGGAATCAGGCCCGGCGCTACCGCAAGGCAAGGCAAGCAGCCGCCTGAGGGCGCTGCAGGGTAGAATGTACAGCACAGTGATGATGATGCCACTATCATCACTGTATCTGGGTATGCAAAGCTGCACACAATGTGGAGTTATATCTTTGGGGCTATTTATCAATATGTTTCAATGAAAGTTTTTGCACCCAGAGTTTAGCTTTAATGCTAACAGAAGACAATTCTTATAAATAGAATGGCAACAAATAAATTGGGTGCAATGGCTATTCAGCTTAATAATTTGGCCATCTAGCCTTTGTTAACAAATCCTTATTCTAAATTTGTAAGAATCAGACTGGTTGCTATGGGATTCTTTAATTAAAGTGACATTATCAGTTCCCTGCAAAAGATCTGTGCTATCATACTCATGACCGTGGTGGCCCGTGTCTCCTACCATGGCTCCAATGCTAAAGCCTCCCTTAGACTCTTCAGCATTTAACACTTCTGGCAGCGTAGGAAGCCTGTTTTTACCCGCGCGGCATGCTGTGGGTCCATCCTCTGAGCACTAGTTCACTGCCATGTCGTATATTAACGTCAAAGCCATTGGGAGAAATCAATAAGAACTGAGGGGACACAGGAAGTCTAAGGGGGTTATTCAAAAAGCTGCCAAAGGCAGCCGAGTGAATAACCAAGCTGAAGTGAAGTGAGCTGAACTACTTTCGGCTGTTCACTCCGGCTCAGTACGGCTGAACATGATCAGCATGTTTGGCTGAGCCGAAGTGCAGAAGGACTTCGACTCAGCCGATCCAACATTTGGATCGGCTGAGCCGAAGCTTCGGCAGCTCACTCGCTGCCGTTCGCCCCTATCTACATAGGGGACGAACAACGGTGAGTGAATTATCAAATTCTGCAGAGCTGCCATTGGCTCGGTATTTTGCTTGTTACCTCAGAGGTACAGGGCAGAATAGAAAATCAATGAAAATAGTAAACAAAAAAAAAAGATTGAAAATATTTAAAAAATGTAAATAAATAGTAAAATTTAAAAATAAAGATTTTTTAAAAAAATTAAAAAACAATTGAGACCTTCGACTCGGCTGAGCCCCCCGGCCGCCTTCGGCTGCTGTACGGGCTATAGTGACTAGCCCGTACAACAGCCCTTCAGTTCGACTGAACCGGAGGGCTCCCGCAACCAAAGCAAGCTAAGGCTGGATCCTTCGGTAGCTTTGTGAATTACCCTTTAAGCCCTTGTTTACACCAAATGCAGACCAGATCTGCATGAGTTTATGCACACGCAGTGCAGTGAGTTGTGCCGCGCTTTTGATGCTTTTTTTGATGCATTCCAGGCCGTTTTTGGTTAAAAAATAATATATTTTTTTTAGTTTTTGAATGGGCTTTTAGTGCGTTTCAGGGCCTTTGCATGCGTTTTGATGCGTTTGCATGCGTTCCAGAGCAGGTAAAATAGGGCTTGCTGCAGTTTTTTTTACATGCTCTGGAACTGAACGCTGCGATGTGAACAAGAGCCCAAAATACCATTGGAATACATTGGACGCAGTTTTGATCCGGTCTGTAACTGCTCTGCTCTGCTCCAGAAAGGCATGGAGCACAAGGAAGAAAGGGAATTGTGCGGAGAGACAGCATGACAGGGGGAGAAGGGGAGACAAGCATAGGAAGAGTTAATAGGAAAGGAAAAGCAGAATATGAAGGGAGGGGTTGCTTACCTGATTGGAGGCCAGTGGGAGAGGGTGGGATTTCCAAAGGTGGGGATCCTGGGAGGAGCTGGGAAGAGGCCAGTTGCAGAAAAATTGGACCAGGAGAAGGTATTTCCCGCCCACCCGATGTGGGTCTCCTTTAAGTAGTGGTCAAGTGTTGAACACCTAGTTTTTTTTGGGCTGGAGGTGTCTACGTCTAACAGAAAATGTCTCAGAGGCGGTGCTGTGCGGCTGGGGGCCAGTTACTAGTCAGCTGGAGGGCGTAGACACAATTGGTTATGGGCGGTGTTTCCCTTTGTTTACAGTTGCCTTAAGTGGCTGCTGTGGCCCCTTTTTGAACTCCATACGGTCTAGCGTGTTTTATTGGGGAAAAATGGTGGGGGTGGAGTTCGATGGGGAGGAGGCCACAGTGCGGAATGGTGAAGGTGGGAAAAGACGGGATCCCTCTGAAGTACCCTTGTCATGAAACGCGCTTGGTGTGAATAAGGCCAAAGAGACTAGGAGATCACTGCTAATACCCCTTTACAAATCAAGGTTCCCACTACAAACTGTTGGGAGTCCAAGGGCCACACAATAAGTACCAAAGGGCCGGTATGTGGTGCTCAGGCCACAGACTGGATACCAGGGATTTAAGTTCATCACTACATAACATATTACAGATTAAACAAAAGTCAAATGAATGCAAAAAAAAGAAGAAATAACTGAATTTTCATTTGCAGACATCTGACAGGTGATGTGACCCATAAAAGCAAAGCGATATGAGCAGACTGCTACAGATAACATCCCGGTGTATCTGAATAATATCATATCGGAAAGATATCCCCTGAAGAACTTTGCTCCGGTGTTTACGTTGCATCTGACATCTGCAGAAGGACGCACTGTGAGCACAAGGTAACTGTCTCGTACCTTTTCGGAGCTTGAAATGACGAGGGAGGCCTCCCTTGCAACTCCGGTCCCGAGACCCCTGGGTAGTGGAACAGGGTGCTCAGGGCACAGAGGGGCACAAGTGCCTGCAGGCTGGAGCCAGGAAACCGTCTGATCCATCAATGCGACACTGCATGCAACGCACCGGAAGCACGTCCGGATGCAGGCTAGGTGGTGGCAAGATGCGAAGCCGGTAGAGCAGGAACCAGGTGGCAGGCAGGATCAGGTAGCAGGAGAAGGTGTAGTGGAGGTACTGGCCGAGGTCAGAACCAGGAGAGCAGCTTTGTACAATGCAGCAGGCAGAGAATAGTCAGGAACAATCCGCGGTCAAGGAACAGGAGAAAGCCAGGGGAAAATCAGGATAGCCGGGTCAAATAACAAGTGGAACAACAAGCTGGATACTAGCTGCAATAGCTGACGATCATCCAGCACTGAAACATGCAGGAGGCACAGTTTAAATAGCCCGTCTGGCGCCAGAATCTGTGGTGTGCGCACGTGCACGTCCTCGCGCACATCCACGCAGAGATGCACACCCATGGCTAGCTCTATGGGTCGCACCCTGTGTATGCGCATGCGCAGATGCCTGCGGCACACCACCATCCATAGCGCTTCAACGGGCTTCTTGACAGTAACTAATCAATAATTGTTTCTGTACAAGGAAATTATATTCAATCACAATGATCTATGAGCAGTGGCGACTCTAGGAACAATATATAGGGGGGGGCACATAAGATACCACAGTCAAAATGGGGGGGTACTAATAATTTTCACCACTAAAAAAACCTAAAGAAGTATATATGAATAAGATTACCAAATACGAGAGTAATGGGGTATGCAGTGATACCTTTTTATTGTACTAACCTAATACTTAGAAGACGAGCTTTCAAGAGTTTTTCTTTCTTCCTCAGGTATTGCTTCAGACTTGAGAAAGAGGAAAACTCTCAAAAGCTTTTCAATTTCAGCAAACACCAGGGCTGTGTAAATAATCACCTATAGCGATAGAGGACTACAAACCGCAGCAATACATTATACAGAAAAGCAGAATACCACCAGCTATAGAGCACTACAAATCCCAGCAATACATTATACAGTAATGCAGAATACCATCAGCTATAGAGGACTACAAATCCCAGCAATACATTATACAGTAATGCAGAATACCAAGAGATGTGTGGGTGGCAGAAGCGCTGTAAGCAGGCATTGCGTGCCCCCCCCCCAGAAGGCCGCTGCAGGGTCCCCAGCCGGACCTAAGACACCTAAATCAATTTGAAAAATGTAAGTGCTGGTATCGGTTTTTAGTATTGGGACAGAGGTCAGTTATAACGCAGAGTGCATTGGTCAGTAATGTAACGCAAAGTGCGGATGACAGCAATGTAACGCAGAGTGCGGATGACAGCAGTGTAACGCAGAGTGCGGATGACAGCAGTGTAACGCAGAGTGCGGATGACAGCAGTGTAACGCAGAGTGCGGATGACAGCAGTGTAACGCAGAGTGCGGATGACAATTGCCCCCCCTTGCCCCCCTGTAGAGACGCCTATGTCTATGAGCATTTTAGAACATGCATATTGTCTAAGAGCCAACTATCACTAAAATCAGGTAACAAAAACGTCATATAAATAAAATTAAAATACATTTAATTAAAATGTGAACATTTTGATGAAACTTTCATGTTATGGGCTCGCTTTTTCATATCAATTTTGTGTTGTCCCTAAAACAGAAATAGATGGGAAATCTTCCACTAGTTCTGGTGACAACGGGGATTTCATTCACTAAGTAGGGATTTACGCTCACTTCCTGTTGTGCCTATGGAACAGGAAGTGAAGGGAAATGTCCCCAATGGGAGAAAGATGGCAAAAACTCTCCATTCCATCCTCTATCCAAAAGTTAGAAGAAAAAAAAACATTTTGGCTTCAGTTCTACTTTAAAACACATACACTAGGAAGATACACCCGCAGTGAAAGTCACATTCACTGCTTCATAAATATACCAGTAGACTTGAATTGTGAAAATATGGCTTCCCCCATGTACAGATATAATTACACATTAAAGGAGAATTATGAGGCGGCTCAATAGATAGGGAAGTGAGCAAACACATACCGGCGCTCGCTCACTTCTCGATCTATCCCTGCAGAGAGCCGTGACCGTCACTCATGGCTCCCTGCAGGGATTCCCCCCCCCCTCCCCTGTCCGATCCTCCAGCGCTGACTGGCAGAACGGACGGGGGAGGGGGCGGGCACAGCTGGCTCTACCTCTGGATAGGCAGAGCCAGCTGTCAATCCCGCAGCTGGGTGGCTCTCGACAGCAATGTCAGGATCCGTTCCGGCTGCGGCGTCTAAGTATACCACGAGCTACTGAGCTTTGGGTGACGGGAGGACGCAAGTTTGTGTTCTCCCGTGACGCTTAGGAGAACTATGGGGAAAAGGCCTGGCCCAATAGTTCTCTTTTTAAGCATTAAAGATTTTTTATTTTTTTTCAAAACATTACCATGTATTAACCATCTAGCTGATCTCTCGTACATGTTCATCTGACCACTGAAAATATTCCATGTTCCCTCTATCACGTTCCTTTAGCCTACAAGCATAAAACTGAAGTACAGACTAGACACAGACTGATTTTATACAAGCTGTTTTATAGTCACATGAAAAGGGCCCGAGAAGGAACATCGCTGTATTCCTGCACTGGGTCAGAACGCATCGCGTTAACCCCTTAATGACAGAGGTAAAACAAACCGTAAAGGAGTTGTAAAGTCCCGGCATATCCTCTCCTGTTATATCATCAGCATTGTAATAGGAATACATACTAGAGTTGTTTTTATAATGCAATCAAAGCTCACTTATAACACTGACACTGACCCTGTAACACTAACACTGACCCTGTAACTCTGACCCTATAACACTAACACTGAACCTATAACGCTGACACTGATCCTATAACACTGACTCTATGACACTGACCCTATGACACTGACCCTATGACACTGACCCTATGACACTGATCCTATAACACTGACCCTATGACACTGATCCTAAACACTGATCGTATAACACTGACCCTATGACACTGACCCTATGACACTGACCCTATGACACTGATCCTATAACACTGACCCTATGACACTGATCCTATAACACTGATACTGACCCTATAATACTGACACTGATCCTATAACACTGACCCTATGACACTGACCCTATAACACTGATACTGACCCTATAATACTGACACTGATACTATGACACTGACCCTATGACAATGACCTTATGACAATGACCCTATGACACTGATCCTATAACACTGACCCTACTGCTACGCGCTTGGTGTGAACTAGCCCTTAAGCCCCGTTCACATTGAGCGATTTATCGCAAGGTAATTCCCGCGATATCGCGGCAAATTACAGCGCGATATCGCTCTTCAATGCATTTCAATGGGGCAAAGGGTCCTGCGGTCGCGGGTCGTGTGTCGCTACAGCAGGACCCTTTTTGGAGCGGATTTAGCCGCGATTCAAGCTTGCTCAATGCAAGCTTGAACGCGATATCGCGCGGCAAATCGCGGAGTGTGAATGGGGCCTTAGACAGGAGATGTCAGGCACAGCTCGGTGCCGGTGGTGCACGATTGGGCGTGCTCCGATCACAAACACACGCCTGTCATGTGTGGCACCAGGGAAGGAACCCCACTTTCTTTATGTGGCGCATGTGGGAACTAGTTAATGACATTAATGACATATTTCTATCTGTTACCTAGATTGTTTACTCTTTAAGAACATTCAGCTAAAATGACAATAATGAAATATAAACAGACGGGCAAAACAGCAGAAGCACATAGTTACATAGTTACATAGTTACATGGTTACACAGTTACATGGTTACATAGTATTTGAGGTTGAATGAAGAGACAGATCCATCAAGTTCAACCATTATATGTGTGTGTGTACACGAGTCCCTGTGTGATGTTGTTTTTATGAGTACCTGTCCCCTTGTATGTTACCGTCATATATTAGCAAACCGGAAAAATAATGTTTTTGAGTTGTGTGTCCTAGTATACAGTATATATAGTATATAGTCTGTACACAGTCAGTATATAGTCTTTGTTTACATTTTATACAAGAAATAAATCTGCATGAATATATCCCTGCCATGTCACAATACACTGCAGCAGTATAATTGTTCAGCAAGGCTGTATATTTTATCATTATAAAGTCGTCCTTGAGCTCCAGACGAGTGACTTTGCCGCGACTGCTGCAGGCAGGAGGAAGCAATTCAGGCTGCAAGACTTTGTAGCAAGTCACAAGGTCAGAGGCTGCAGTACGGGGCTGATCCGTGTCTGACATTATTAAATAGAACCAATAACTGCAAAGCACAAGGATTTACACTATTGTATCATCTCTGAGTCGGTCTCATACTGAGCCTGATGTAGGGGACCCTGCATTGTCCCGAAGCATCGCTATCATTGTGACAACATGCGTCAATAAAAGATGTTCCTTTGACCTGTCCTCCCGGTGTGCCGGTGACACTTTCATTGCTTTCAGCGGCGCCATCCGCCGTCATTCATCACCCACCTTCAGGGGTTTCCGGTAAGGAGTGCGGTGGTATACTCATTTATCTCAGTGCAGGAAGTAGATGCTGATCACAGATGATGCCTGAACAAAGATGGCTCCATCCTTCTGGAAAGAAAAGCAGGTGAAGTCGGTGTTGGGGGAGAACTGGGATCTCGGTGAGAGGTAATAATTACCTGTAAGTGATAAACACTTGACAAATTACACCTAACATGAAAAATACACCGGATGACAGGTCCACTTTTAGGCCTCATTCACACAGTAATCGGCCTGCATGTACAGCTTCGTGCTGCGTGCGTGGCCTTACCAAGCAGCTCCCGGGAAGGACAGGTGCTGCATGTTATTAGTACGCAGCCCCCGTCCTTCTCTATGGGACTATGCAGCCGTACGCCCCCTACGCTCACCCGCCCTGCAAATCCGTGTGTGTGCGGGTGAGCGTACTCGTACGCTGACAGGATGGATCCTGTCTGCATCCGAGCCAGGAAACAACTGCGGTGCCACTGAGGAAAGCCCACTTCCATGGTGCCGTATATATATATATATACAGTAGCGATACACTATTTTGCCAAAAGTATTGGGACGCCGGCCTTTACACGCACATGAACTTTAAGGGCATCCCAGTCTTAGTCCGTAGTGTTCAATATTGAGTTGCCCCGCCCTTTGCCGCTATAACAGCTTCAACTCTTCTGGGAAGACATCCACAAGGTTTAGGAGTGTGTCTATGGGAATGTTGGACCATTTGTGAGGTCAGGTACTGATGTTGGACGAGAAGGCCGGGCTCGCAGTCTCCGCTCTAATTCATCCCAAAGGTGTTCTATCGGGTTGAGGTCAGGACTCTGTGCAGGCCAGTCAAGTTCCTCCAACCCAAACTCGTTCATCCATGTCTTTATGGACCTTGCTTTGTGCACTGGTGCACAGACATGTAGGAAGGGGCCATCCCCAAACTGTTCCCACAAAGTTGGGAGCATGAAATTGTCCAAAATGTCTTGGTATGCTGATGCCTTAAGAGTTCCCTTCACTGGAACTAAGGGGCCAAGCCCAACACCTGAAAAACATCCCCACACCATAATCCCCCCTCCACCAAACTTTACACTTGGCCCAATGCAGTCAGGCAAGTACCGTTCTGGCAACACTTACTTATTGAAGATGCCCATAGCATGTACTTTCTCAATGCACTGACACCATTCCACTCAGCCCTGTGAATATACACTTCCTGGTGTCACCAATCTCTCAAAGCCTGCCGTTTGAACTACAACTCAACGTCTAAACAATCTAAGGTTATCATTGCTTGCTGAAAGCAATGCATGGTGGGATATGTAGTCTTGAGAAATGGATATTGCATCACATCAAGCAGCAAGGAAAGAGACGCAAAGCACACTGGGAATCCAGGAAGTTGGTGAAAGTTTTGGAAGATGGAAGGCAGCACTTACTACATAAAAGGAATTGTTTTCAAGCAAGCTTTGATTGTATTATCAGAACCAACTCTACTATGTATTCCAATTACAATGCTGATGTTATAACAAGAGAGGATGTGCTGGGACTTTACAACTCCTTTAATGAATCTGCCTAAATCCCAAACCAGAACAGTCTCTGAAAAAGAAAAGGGGAGATTTGCCGGTCCTTCGGCAGGCCGTTCTCCTCGCTTCAGTTGCCACTTCGGCTCAGTCGAGCTGAAGCATATGCCTTAGGCTCGGCCGCCTTCGGCTGCTGTACGGGCTATTGTGAATAGCCCGTACAGCAGCCCTTCGGTTCGAATGAACCGAAGGGCTCCGGTAGCTTACTGAATAACTCCCAAATAATTTTATTCATATTTATTGATGACTACTCAAGGTACTTTGTGTTCTACTGTTACACATCAAAGATCTGCAGAAGTCTTCTACAAAGGCGTATTTGTCAAGTTCATTGACTTCAATATGCTTGATGCAGTGGCAGTGTGGGAGGCTGCAAGTCAGCATAGGAATTAGCTGATCAATGCAGGAACATGACTACGCAAGAGATGAACAACCTCAATTCAAATGCAAAATGATAGTTACGGGAGGTCATGCACCCATCTGCCCAAGAAAATGGTTCATTTCTATTTTAGGTGGTTGTAAACTTTTTGGGGCTCATGTATAAATCTTCCACCCAGCATAGGTTGAATGTCGTTTTCATAGCATTATCGTCACTGGATGGCGCCTTCCATCTAGTGGCGCTAGTGAACAGCACCTGCACAGATATTCGCTGGGCGGAAGGGTTATACATCAGCCCCTTTGATAACTTAAAATGATCAAAAGTTTATACATGAGCCCTTGTGTTACGTATTGTACAAATTATGGAATCAAATCACTTAATATTAGAAAAGAAGTATAATATTTGTATAAATATATGATAACATTAGTAAATCACACCAATTGATAATCACAGTGAGGCCCCGTACACAACAGGACGTTTCATTGTGCATTTCTTTCCGAGCTGAAACGCATGCAACATTTAATCCTATGTATTCCTACCGGGGCTGTTCACGCAAAAGTGCTGAATCAAAATACACTTAAAGTAGTATTAAGGTCTGGGCGTTTTTTACCTTAAAGGAGAACTATGAGATGAGTGATTTCCACTCACCTCATAGTTCTAGCCGACCTGTGACAATGAGACTGTCACAGGTCGGCTCAGTAGATCGGGAAGTGAGCGAACACATACCGGGTTCGCTCACCTCTCGATCCTGTCACGGCTCTCTGCCATGACAGGGGGAGGGGCTGGATTCCCCTCTCCGATAGGCAGAGCCAGCTGTCACTGACGCAGCTGGGCGGATCCCGACGTCTAAGTCGGGATCCACTCCAGCTGTGGCGTCTATACTGAGCTTAGGGTAACGGGAGGACGCTAGTTTGTGTCCTCCCGTTACCCTAAGGAGAACTATGGGGAAAAACACTGACCCCATAGTTCTCCTTTAATGCATTCTCTGCATTAGGGTAAAAACTACCCAGAACCTTTTTCCCCCCAGTCCCCCCCCCATTCATCCTCCATCACCCCCCACACTTACCTGTCAGCGACGCTCGTCCCCGCCACCGGTCCTCTGTTCCCCGTACTTCCTGGTTGCAGGGGGAGGATACTGATGGCAGAGGAGCCATGGACTCCTTCTGCTATCAATCAAAGAGAGAAGGGGAGTGGCCTGCCACAGGGCTGTGTGTGTCTATGGACGTACACAGCCACTGCGGGCACGAGTGCGCACGGGTGCCTCCACTAGAACGATGGTGGCACCCGTCCACGGGGCGGGGGGAAGAGTGCTGTGAGGACCCACTAGAAAACAAGGACTTTAAAACTTTTAAAGAAAAAGAGCAACATCGTCCAGCAAAGGTGGGTGTCCTAATAGCAAATATGTAAAAAAAAAAAAAGGTTTAATATAGTTTTAATGTTTGAAATAGTCCCTGAGCTTCTTCTGTGGCACTTATCAGCCCATTTTGCTCCATAGACTTCAATGAAAATGCGCCGATCAGCATGTTTTTGCATTTTTGTTAGCACATTTTTGCTGCTGAGACTGCATTTTGTTGGATTACTGTAAAACAAGCTGAAATCCGCCTTGAAACCCTATTGTTTATGAACAGAAAACGCTTGTAAAACGCGCTGAAACGCGTATAAGAACCACACATAAGTGTGCTAAAAAAAATGCTTGTAAGCGCGTGCTGAAACGCTGTTGCCCTGGTGTGAATGAGTTCTTAATGTGTGTTATCTGTGCTATAATATTGTCCATGAATGAGTTAATGTGATGCTGGCCCAGAAAAACATTTACACTTCTGTTTCCTTTACCTCTTTTGTTTTCCAAAAATTACCTTGTGCGTCCTTGTTAGATACCGGTTGTAAATAAACACATGCACCTACGTGTGTGAATAACCTCTCAGCATCGATTTTTCCGTGAGGTTCTGTGATAATGTAAAATGATTTATAATTATGCTATCGGGGCACAAGGACAGATACAAAAAGAGAAAACTGGAAAGGTATTGCGACATTTACATCACATGAGTTACACTGATACCCCAGTACTCTAGATTGTCAGCTCTTGAGAGCCAGGATTATTATTTTTGAACCCTTCTGCAAGAGTAGGGTTTTTTTCTTTGCCGGGAGATGGGCTTTGAAAAAAACAATTATTTTCTGAAAGCTGTGACCAGAGTCCAGTATATTGGTATTATGAATATTTAGAATACAGGCAGTCCCAGGTTACGAACAAGATAGGGACTGTAGGTTTGTTCTTAAAGGAGAACTATGAGGCGAGTGAAAGTCCTAGCCGACCTGTGACAATGCAACTGTCATAGGTCAGCTCAATAGATCTGGAAGTGAGCGAACAAATACTGTCGCTCGCTCACTTCTCCATCCTGTCCCTGCAGAGAGCCGTGACTGTCACTCACGGCTCCCTGCAGGGATTCCCCCCTCTCCTGTCCGATCCTCCAGCGCTGACTGTCGGAACAGAAGTGGGAGGGGGCGGGTACAGCTGACTCTACCTCTAGATAGGCAGAGCCAGCTGTCAATCACACAGCTGGGTGGATCTCGACAGTAATGTCGGGATCCGTCCCGGCTGCGGAGTCTCAGTATACCGCGAGCTGTAGCTCGTGGTATACTGTGCTTTGGGTGACGGGAGGATGCTAGTCTGTGTCCTCCCATTACCCTTAGGAGAACTATGGGGAAAACACTGACCCCATAGTTCTCCTTTAAGTTGAATTTGTATGTAAGTTGGAACAGGTAAATTTTTTAAGTGTAACTACAGCCAAAAAAATTTTTTTCGTTTTGGATAGCATAGGGAGGGGTTTACCCCCTGTAATGTTTGTTTCGCTGTGTGTGCCCCTGTTCAGAAGATTTCACCTCACTTTCTGTCCCTGTGACAATTGGATTTTTAAAATTTTGGGTTGCCGTGGAAACAAGGATTGGTGATAAAGCTTCAGTGGAGACACCTTTTTCCCATGATAACTCTTACAGGAGTGAATTTCCCTTCCTAGGGGTAGATTTCCTCTCACTTCCTGTTGTCTCAAGGACAGGAAGTGAGATTAAATCTTTCTAAAGTCTAAAGACTTTAGTCTTGCGATGGTTGTACAGGGATTAAAAAAACGTACGATCTGCCTATCTTGGACAGGCAGATCGCACTCTCGATCATCGCAAGCCCGCCCCCCTGAGGGGCGGGCTTCCGATGACCGCAATGCTGAACGGGCAGTGTGCGCGTGCGCACACCGGCCCGCTCGGCATTTGTCTTCCGAGCACCGTTCTAACCAGCCGAGAATCGTACGATTCCCGGCTGGTTTTCGAACATGCTGGTTCGACAGAAGACGTGCGACCGTACAGTAGAAACGGTCGCACGTCTCCGTTCACACTGCTCGATTATCGTACGAAAAACCGATCGCATACGATTATCGTACGATAATCGTGCAGTGTATGGGCACCTTAATGAGGATATAGAGGGTAAAAACCTCACAGTGACCAGGAAGAAGAGGCGGGCACCCCTAATCTGCATGTCTAACAAGAGCCAACTTCCTGTAATGTACGTACAGTACTACGAACCAGACCCAAAAAGGCGGGCACTGCTCTTAACCTCAATATTTCAGGAAATGAAGGCTACTGAAATGCTGCGAGTTACACTTTGGCTGCAGCCTGGGACCCCCTGCTGTACAGTGATAGCCCCTGTTTGTAAGCAGGAGTGGTATGTAAGTTGGATGTTTGTAACTCGGGGATTGACTGTATACAGTATCTGTCACAGATATCAATAGCTCAAATAAAAGGAACCAGAAGAAGACCAACGATTGAATATTAATGATGAACGTGATGGGAAAAATTAGATGAGTAATGTTAACATAACTACATTTGATGTAACACATGTTCATGGTGCAAAGATCTGAGCAGGAGGAACACCAGATGGTGGTTTATGAGGTTGTAGGAGAAAGTAGAAATGACATAGTTTGGACTCATTATCATAAATAACCTTTGTCCTTAGTAAGGTGATGCTGAGGGACCTATGACTGATGCCAGGTGGCACTGGACGTATAGACATATTGAAGGCATGCATGGACCAACTTAACTGCACTGCTGTGAGGCCCTATTAACACCTTGGTGATACCGTTTTCACGCTTTTTTGACTAGTGTTTTTGCACTTTTTTTGTGCATTTTTGCGTGCGTATGTCAAGTTGTGTTAATTATGTAAACCAACAAACATGTGCAAAAAACACTTGTGTTGCATATTTCCATTGAAGTCTAAGGGACCAAACACACAGAAATCTGCAGAAAAGTAGCTCATGTACTTTTTCAAGCGACAGGTGTTTTTCTGAAGGCATCGCTACACGCTAAACTCTAAGATTTGAGCTACAAAATGGCTAGGTGTTAATGGGGACCTATTCATCCAACCATTACATAGGCAGTCAGGAGGAAATAAGGTACCATCAAGTTCATCCAGAACAGGGGACAATAAGTCATACTGTATCTACTCCTGCCTTTATGGTTCAGTCCATCACAAAGTATCATACAGGAGTTTCTCACTCAGAGGTGATGAGTGGTGGGCAGAAGAAGAGGTGGCCACATTGGGTCCTTCGGCAGGAGAGGCGGCACAAAAAGATCAGAAACTGAACCCTATGGTGCTGAAGTAGTTCAGAGGTAATGGGGAAGGGGGTGAACTTTGACCTTTGGTTCTAAAGGACCTTGTTCCAGCACTGATCCCACACAGAGAGCTGAACCCTGGCAGGGCTGTACATGTGCAGCTCATATTAGGAAACATGCTACCTTCTAAGACATACAGTTTGTTCACTTGGTGGTAAATTATTTCCCAAGCTGGTTCTGTACACTATACTAATCCAACAAAGGCTCTTCACCGGCTTGCAAAAAAACAGAAAGGAATTTCTCCTGCCAGGCTTGACAGCCGTCAATAATTCTACATGCAGTACCAGATAATCACAGGGTTTCCCCTTCCAACAACTGTGATCCAACAACTATGGCCAGGTGCAGTAGCATGACTTATGGCTGTACATTTTCTTTGCTCTTCATGCACCAAGGAGCATATCCCACATTCATACTTGCCTTTTGAAGTGCTGTCCAACTTACAGTTGTTTCCATATACAGTTCCATTACACTAATGACGCTCATGCGACCTCCGCAGGCATAGCTTCACAGCTCGTCTTTGCATGCATCATCTGAGGCAACTGACCTTCATGACTGTTGTCCTCCAGGTACTGTTCTTCTCTCTCACACAGAGCTAGCATAGGCTGGGCGACAGATGATCACCATATATCTCTTCCAGATGCTTACACTGATGCTGCAACACATGTTCCAACCTGCAGGCCAGGTCTTGTCTCCAACAGCCTCCTACATCATTTGTTAGATGGTATAGGTTCTTGTACTACAGGAAAGCTGGCCAGAATGCTAGCTGGTCACTTAGCCTTGCTAAGGGAACCTCTATGTAATACCTAAATCTGAAGGTATCTAAAGCTTTACCAAAATAATAGATAATGGAGCCATTAAAGTGACATTAAACCCTCAGATTTTGTAACATAAAACAATACTGTAATGTGTGCCTTACTGTAATCCATGGTAGTTTCCCTTCTCTTTGCTGCTCTTCCTTTTAAATCCTCATGTCTTCTCATGCTTGGGGAGAACTTCCCTTTGCAGCTGAGTGCCCCTTCCTGTAGTGCTGGCTCAGGTGGCAAACCTACACACAGACACCATGTATCCATTTCAGAGACAAGGCAGTCTGCTGCAAAACAGAAGTTCTCCCCAAGCATGAGAACAGATACAGATTTAAAAGGAAGAGCGGCAAAGAGAAGGGAAACCACCATGGATAACAGTAAGGCACACATTACAGTATTGTTTTATGTTAAAAAATCTGAAGGTTTAATGTCACTTTAAACATATGTAGAAATACAACTAACACGATATACTAGACTGGACTCTGAGGTCAAAGCTGCTGCTTTTCCTGTTACACTTCAAGACAGCCATCTCTGTCCAAGACGTGCTGGGACACATGCCTAAGATATTTCATTATGTGCTCTGGAAGTTAGCCTCAAGCTAACCACACACAACAGAGGTCGGCATGGGCACCTTAAGGCATGCATTGGCAAGCCATGTGGTTGTTCTAATTAGCTTATTACCATTTCCTCCCTGCAGTCTTCAGGTTTTTTTCACTTCATTAAAAGTACAGATTTTATTTTACTGGTTCATTGTGCCACCTCCATGCTCTGCCTGTAACTTCAATGTGTATCTTACAATTATTGTCAATCACATTAGTTTCTAGGCATAAATATGCTCCTTGCATCCTGATTCCGGTTTTATTGTTGGCTTTGCCTCACAGCATGACCCTGCTCTTGTCAGGCTTTGCCCTGCTCTGTAGATTATCGTCTATGTAGCAGAGCTAGCTACCCTGCTCATTTAAATATACTCAGATCTGCTGTATTTAGCTGTGATGGTGTTCCTGACTGTTCTGGATGAGGCCTCCCAAATATTCAGGGATGGGGTATTTATCCTGGAGGGAGACTGAGTTCCTTCTTTCCAGCACACATAGACTTAATGCTAACCTCAATATTTCAGGAAATGAAGGCTTAGCCATTAGTCTTGGGTTTCCACTCTGTTTAAAAGCTGGTCCGGTAAAGTGTGGGGCTTAAGATGACTTTGGACGATGGGCTCATATGTTTACAGACAGCAGGAAGGAAAAAAAATTTGCAAAGATTTAGATCCATCTTCCATAGGTATCTTAGGCCCCATGGTTAACAAACCCAGACCTGCTTTTAAACAGATAGGAAACCCAGGACCAAATGGCAAAGCCTTCATTTCTTGAAATATTGACTTAAGCATTTAGTCTATTATTATTATACAGGATTTATATAGTGCCAACAGTTTGCGCAGCGCTTTACAATATAAGGAAGACATTACAGTTACAATACAATTCAAGAAAAGATGGTAAGGTGGGCCCTGCCCGTGAGAGCTTACAATCTAAAGAGGAAGACCAAGTGATACAAGAGCTGGTCTATGTGTGTTGAAAGGAAGAAACTCAGTCTACCTTAAGAATAATTACACCATCCCAGTTTAGTTTGTTTATAAAACTTTCAACCAGCGTATAGCTGGGTGGTTGACGTTCACGTGGCACTAGTGCCCACTGAAGGCGTTGATGAGCATAGGCATTTCCTATACTCCTCAGTGCCATCTAAGAGGTGCTGGTGCTGTATGGGTGGCATCCACCCAGCCTGTAGTTGAGGAGTAAAGAAATTTCCTATAGCCCTCAATAGCATTTAATGTTGTGTGAATTGCATCCAGCCAGTGTATAGCTGGGTGGTTGATTTTCACATGGCACTAATGCCCCTATATGGTGCTGAGGAGCATAGGCATTTCCTGTACTCCTAAGTGCCATCTAAGGGGCGCCAGTGCTGTGCAAATAGCATTCGCCCAGCGTATAGCTGAGGAGTATAGAAATGTCCTATACTCCTCAGCGCCATCTAGGGGTGATAGCGTTGTTTGAACGGCATCCGCCCAGCTATACCTTGGGCAAAGTTTGTGTGAAAGGCACACCTAAGGAACTCATTTTAGCTTACGGCCTAAGCCAGCTGCCTCAGCTGTTTAACACTTGAGCTGATCCTGTTCGTATTAGGAGATAAAATGCGTTCATGTAACGTAAATCACAGCAACAATCCCATCCCCAGATCTTCTTCTCGTAAAAGAACGATGAGCTGTCCACAGGGGAGAAAATGATAGCTTGTCAGTTGTGCTTGTATCTACATCTCACCCTGTATGTAAATCTAATCATGGAAAAGGTCATTCTTCATAACCAGGAAAGTGCAAGGTAATTTCTGCTAAGCTGTTTTCAACTCTGCCCCAGAATGATGTGAAATGCAATTATCATTCTTTGCAGATAATTAAGAGCTTGTCATTCAACAAAAATACAGGCCAAACACCATACTAAAATAACACCGTACACAGAGAATTGGCTGTTTCAAATGTACTATAAAGGAACATCTTGGTTTTACTAAGACCTACAATGGACTGCAGTGTAGATAGGAATGTTGAAACAACTGGGCCACATTGAAGAACACTATTATTATTATTATTAGACAGAATTTATATAGCGCCAACAGTTTGCACAGCACTTTACAATATAAGGAAGACATTACAATTATAATACAATTCCAGACAAGATGGTAAGGAGGGCCCTGCCCCTGAGGGCTTACAACCTAAAAGGGAGGGGGATGTGACATGAGGAGGTAGCTGTGTGGGGATGAATTGTTTGAGAACGTGATGGTTGAGTGGTTAGGTTGAGGTGGGATAGGCTTCCCTGAAGAGATGAGTCTCAAGGGATCGCCTAAAGGCAGTCAGAGTGGGAGATAGACGGACAGGTTGGGGTAAAGCGTTCCAGAAGATGGGAGTGACTTTAGAGAAATCCTGGAGGCAAGCATGGGAGGAGTTGACGAGGGAGCTGGAGAGCAGGAGGTCTTTGGAAGAGCAGAGGGGACGGTTAGGGTGATACTTTGAGACAAGGTTGGAGATATATCCGGGGCAGAGTTGTGGACGGCTTTGTAAGTGGTTGTTAATATTTTGAATTTTAGTCTTTGGGCTATTGGAAGCCACTGGAGCGATTAGCAGAGCGGGGCGGGGGATTGGAAGTCAGTGTAGGGATTGGCAGAGAGGGTTGCAGACACTGAGCGGTTGGTTAGGTGGACGAGTCTAGCAGCAGCATTCATGATAGACTGAAGGGGGGATAGCCTGTGTAGAGGTCGGCCAATGAGGAGGGAGTTGCAATAGTCAAGAAGAGAGATAACAAGCGAGTGGATGAGTAGTTTTGCGGGTTTCATTGGTGAGGGAGGGGCGTATTTTGGAGATGTTGCGATAAAACGGTTATATATTCATTTGTATCCAACTCTGAAGAAATCTGTAGGCTTCTTTAATAAACCAGTGCAAAAACAATGAAAATTTACAAACTGCAATAGCTCATAAGAAGCACAAATCACTTTTCTGGCTTTAGTCCTCTTTTGGGTCAAAGGAAAACATTTACTAATGTCCTTCTGTGTCCGAAAGTCAGCATGTAGCGGGTTCCTGCCTGCTATATACTGACAGTGCAGAGCCACACTGCAACTGGGAAAGATCCCGACAATATTGTCGGGATCCACCTCATTGTCTGATTGACAGCTGGCTCTACCCCTCTAGAGCCAGAGCCTACTGTGCCCAACCCCTTGTCCATCTGTCCCTCCAATGAGCACTGAAAGCACAGAGAGGGGAGGGGGAGAATCCATGTGGGGAGCGGATGTCTGACAATACCGCTCTCTGCAGGGAGATGACCGCGAGCTGAGCGGTCAGCAGTTCATGATCATTCGGTTCTTGATCTACAGACCCGGCATGTGACAGACGCGGTGCCACACATGGGCTCTAAGTTTTGAGAAGAGTACATTTTACTCTCACAATACTTCTCCTTTAACTGCTATTTTTGCCTAGGGGGGTTCTTTAACTGCCTCCGGGCCGGCCGTAGTAGAAAAACGGCAAAAATTTTCTGTAATTTTTCCTAATTATAATAAAAAATAAAAACCCCAGTGGTGATTAAATACCCCCAAAATAAAGCCCTATCTGTCCCCAAAAAATGGTATAAAATTCATTTCAGTACAGCGTTGCATGACGGAATAAACGTCAGTCAAAGGACTGCAGCGCTGAACACTGAAAAATGGCCTGGCCAGGAAGGGGGTCTAAACACCTGGTCTTGAAGTGGTTAAAGCAGTTTTTCTTACCTGATTCCCGCTTGTTGGCACTTATCTCTTTCCCTTTGGCTCCTGCTGGTGGAGTGTCCCTCAGTGTCGCCACACCTAATACAAGGCTATGGGCCCTGTATTAGACTTGATGATGTAATTTGGCCTCCAACTGCTAGAACATAGGGGGAAAGAGGCTGTGGGGTTCACAAGCCAGGATCAGGTAAGAGAAACTGCTTCAAAGAATCCCCTAGACTAAAATGAGCAGTTAACCCTTGTAGTGCAGGTGGAGTCCCACTGCAAGAGGAGTTTTTCATCCAGAGACAGGCTTTAAGTTTACCATTGTAGGTATCTAATTGCATGAAAATGTGTATCTACTACATACATTTGTCACATTTTGTATGGCAGGACTTATAACAAAAGCACGTCTTTGGCTTCCCATGTTTTGCTCTCAAATATTTCCCATTTTCCTGTTGAGGGGAATGCAGGAATCGAATGCGAGCATGCAGTGCGGCTCAATATATGCAGTGTCATGGCCCTGCGCTCTGTCTGTAGCTTAGGTTCCACGTGCCAGCTCTTTGTTTCATCAGCACAGATTCTGCGGAAGGAAAATCTGCAGAGGAAGGAGGAGGGGGCCGTCGCACACCTTTCATGAAAAAAACCTATTCACAGAGCTGCAGAGCACGGCGTAGCCCTCGCAGAGATAAACCGAACACAACCAACTCTCACAAGATTCTGCAGGCCATTAGGGAGATGTCCTTCGGGACTCCTAAAGTATTGCGCACTGCAAGGTAATGTGCATTCCATGCAGAAAGGCACGAAGAGAGATGCACAGAGGGGTCTATTTTATTATTCTTTTCACACAAGATTCACACATTTTCTAATTGGAAAAATGTGATCCATGGGTGAAAGTCATTGAAATCTTGCACGAAAACATGTATAGCTAGACCTCTAAATCTTCAACAATGCGTCCCATCAAAGTCATCCAAAGTGACCCTGCAGAGCACAATACAATATTGAAAGCATAATCCAGAGTAATCCTCCTAGGAAGATCATGTTCCTCGAATCGTACTCTTGGAAATCATACAATAACCACATGGGAGGGCATAAAATGAGAACTAAAAAGGAAGATCTAGAAAGGATTGTCACCAGCACACCAAAAGTTTTGAAGCAAAAAGTATTTTATTGACAAATCGCCATCCAATACAAGCGCTTTCGGGGTCTCAGCAGTACCCCTTCATCAGGCTCAGAAGGGGTACTGCTGAGACCCCGAAAAGCGCTTGTATTGGATGGCGATTTGTCAATAAAATACTTTTTGCTTCAAAACTTTTGGTGTGCTGGTGACAATCCTTTCTAGATCTGCATTGTTCACGGGGCCATCCGTGGTCACTACAAGCACCCACCTGCTTGGCAGGTTTACTACTATTCCGGTAAGGAGTGCAGCTGGTTCTTGACTACATGAACTAAAAAGGAAGAACCCAACAGAACATAATATAACTTGAACTTGAGCTGCCAAATTGGAAGCAACCTTGGACCCCACGTCTTGCAGGTGTTGACAGTACTTGGTGGACTGTCCATCTTGTGGGCCCAATGGTGAACAAAGCAAAGCACTGCTCTTACAGATAAACCTTAGGAAGCTTAGATCTGCAAATACATTCACATATAAATGTTCTAGTGGTATACGGTAAAACCCTTGACATCATTGGTTATAGCAGGGGCAGGCAACCTTGTCACTCCAGCTGTGGTGAAATTCCAAATTCCATCATGCCTCTGGGAGCCATGCCTGTGGCTGTCAGAGTGTTGCAGTGCCTCATGGGACTTGTAGCTTCACCACAGCTGGAGGGCCGAGATGGTCTACACCTTAAGCCATCTAAAAAATATATATAGGGTATGCAGTTAACAAGAATGGATGACCATATCAGTAAAATATAATATTCATTATACGCAACGCTACAGAAGACCATCACCGACTGCAGACATATCAGAGGAGATGGACAGAGACTATAGACGTTATACAGGTAATGTTGGAGATCAGATACCTGCTGACGGAGACTTTCAGAGACCACTTTGACCATTGCCAGTACAGTCCATTTGCAAGTCAATCCTTCCACTTCCACAACAAAGGTTTGCAAAGGCCCGCGCAGCATGTACTAAGTGATCCCTTGTGATCTTGTACTGGAGAGGAAGTTCAGGGAAGCCGAACTGATATAGTTGGAGCTGTTTGAAGACATGATCACTAAGTGATTGGGCAAAAATGTAAAGAAATACTTTGCTGGGCGATGTACAGTATATTTGTTTGATCTGGATTCATAAGCAGGGCCGAATTTCCCACAAGTGGCAGCAGAGAGTAGAGGGGCGGCAAGGGTGTTCAACTACTAATGCCCGACGCCCGGGGACATGCAGTTGTGGGTGCCGGGTGGGTAGTTTTTTCTACATTTAGCCCTGCTTCGGGCAAGTAAGGCTAAATGTAGAGCGGGTAAGCCGCCTATTGTTTTGTACAAGTGATTTCGGCAATGCCACTGAGATTACTTGTATGCAGCCCGCAATTCTGTTTATTATTGCCGGGCATTTGTAAATGTCGCTGTGCTCAATAAGCCTTGAGGGCTCAGCTACAAGTGTGATTTTTTTTGGGGGTCATTCGACGTTGCAACTGAAAATTAACCTGAATGCAATTATCTGAAAAGAAAATGGCAAGTGATGGGATGATCTACACCAGTCCTGTGAGGCATTGCAAGATTCTGACAACCACAGACATGGGTCCCTGAGGTACAGGATGATGGGATTTGTGGTTTTGCCACAGTTGGAGTGCTGAGGTTGCCTACCTCTGATCTACATGATGATAGGTCATTAGAGCCTCACAACCAGGAGCAATTAATCACAGCAATTCCACAATCAAGTGAAGTGATCGGCCACCTAGCACCCAAGCCACTAAACCCTGTGAGATACCAAAATTTGTTGGGTGTTGGAGCAGGTGGACATTACATAATGTTCTAAACTCTTACATGTGCATGTATGGTGTTCTGGGATTTTAGAATAGTGAAATATTGAGTTGCAAACTATCATACTTGTACACACAAAGCCCCAGATTCTGATATGTTTCTGTTATACATAATTTCCTGCACTGACCTCAAATACATCATTGCAGCATCTACCATTGGCTTCTTCTCATCTGTTAAGGGTTGATTTATGAGCCTCCCTATGATCCCCAGCGCCATCTAGTGGTGGTAGTGCCATGCAAAGGGCGTAGAGCTTGGTTATACATCAATCCATATGTGTTGCACACGCCATGTAGCTTAGACAACCTACTAATATTTTGCTGGCAGTTCTTTGAGGAAACATTACACAGCATGAGTTGGGTAAACCAAAGTGTCGCTCTAAACCCCCCATTCTCAACAAGGTTTCCATGGAGCATTAGGGTTCCTCCAGAGGTTGCTAGGGGTTCTTTGAATCGTGAGCAACCGCTGTCTCTCAGTAACCACAGGCCCCAATAATCTTTTTAGTTGTCTGTTAAGGGGGATGGCCTTCCCACTGATCGTCTCTTCACTGACCACTGATGTACTGGGACATTTCCCTGCTGACCAACGATGTTCAGGAACATATCTCCACTGACCACCAACATACAGGAACATTTCTCCACTGACCACCAACATACAGGAACATTTCTCCACTGACCACCCATGTTCAGAATCCTTTCTCCACTGATCATCAATGTTCAGGAACCTTTCACTACTGATCACCGATGTTCAGGAACCTCTTACCACTCATCGCCGATGTTCAGGAACCTTTCTCCACTGATCACTTATGTTCAGGGAAATTTTTCCACTGACCACCCATGTTCAAGAACCTTTTTCCACTGATCACCGATGTTCAGGAACCTTTCTCCACTGATCACCGATGTTCAGGAACCTTTCCACACTGATTACCGATTTTCAGGAACCTTTCCACACTGATTACCGATGTTCAGGAACCTTTCACCACTGATTACCGATGTTCAGGAACCTTTCACCACTGATTACCGATGTTCAGGAACCTTTCACCACTGATTACCGATGTTCAGGAACCTTTCTCCACTGATCACCGATGTTCAGGAACCTTTCACCACTGATTACCGATGTTCAGGAACCTTTCCCCACTGATTACCGATGTTCAGGAACCTTTCTCCACTCTGATCACCGATGTTCAGGAACCTTTTGCACTGATCACCCATGTTCAGGAACCTTTCTCCACTGATCACCGGTGTTCAGGAACCTTTCCCCACTGATTACCAATGTTCAGGAACCTTTCTCCACTGATCACCGATGTTCAGGAACCTTTCTCCACTGATCACCATGTTCAGGAACCTTTCACCACTGATCACTCATGTTCAGGAACTTTTCATCACTGATCACCGATGTTCAGGAACCTTTCACCACCGATCACCGATGTTCAGGAACCTTTCCCCACTGATTACCGATGTTCAGGAACCTTTCTCCACTGATCACTGATGTTCAGGAACCTTTTTCCACTGATCACCCATGTTCAGGAACCTTTCTCCACTGATCACCGATGTTCAGGAACCCTTTTCCACTGATCACCCATGTTCAGGAACTTTTCATCACTGATTACCGATGTTAAGGAACCTTTCACCACCGATCACTGATGTTCAGGAACCTTTCTTCACTGATCACCCATGTTCAGGAACCTTTCTCCACTGATCACCCATGTTCGGGAACCTTTCTTCACTGATCACCCATGTTTAGGAACCTTTCTCCACTGATCACCTATGTTCAGGAACCTTTCTCCACTGATCACCCATGTTCAGGAACCTTTCTCCACTGACCACTAATGTAGGGACATTTCCCCACTGATCACCGATGTTCAGGAAAATGTCTATACCAATATGAGGGGGTACAACAATGTTCACTGTCTTTGCTTTTTTGTTGCCCATTGTTATTATTTGTTTTATTTCATGATTATTACTGAAGATAATCGGGTCTTATAGAGCAAGAGGGTGTAAAAAATGTTCTGTTCTTGGGGTTAAATACAGTCTTTTATTATATTTGCGCTATACTATGAGCTGAAATGATTTAGCAGGGGGGTTCCATGAAACATGGAAATGATTTCTAGGGTTTCTCTGTGTTAAAAAAGGTTGTAAAAAGGCTCGAAGCCATAAAAAAATGAGGATACATATATTTATATCAGAGCTCCACATTTTTGCTGGTACAGGACAAACATGTCATTTTATTACTGCAGCTCTCACACTTTCTGACATGATGGGCACAACAGCTGCACTGCTCCTCAGTACATGTCCTGCCTCCCTCATGCTTCCTCTCTCCCTCGTAAAAGGGAATGACTAGGCTCCGCCCACCATCCCCCGGTCCCTCTCCTTGGACTGTACCACCTCACATAATAGGACTGTAATATTCTCATATTCGTATATATCTCGGCTCTCACGTTTACCGGCAGATACACAAGAAGAATCATGCAGGGCTCGTATTTTTTTCAGCCTCCTCTGGGTGAGCTCATACCGCTCTACCCCACAATACAACCGGGTGGTACGTTCTACTTTTGGCCCGGCCCACTCTCCCCAGAGGTGACGTCAGAACCGGTGGGGGCTGAGGAATGGTCCGGCCAGGTCGCGCGGGATCCGTGACGTCAGCCAGGCAGACTATAAAAGCGCGACAGCTGGCGCCATTTCTGCATTCCACCCGGGAGAAACAAGCAGGCTGTGAGAGTTTGTCTCAGCGTAAAAACACCAATCGTCATCAGCGCCATGAACGGACAGCTGCTCAATGGTTTCCACGATGCTCTCATCGACGAGGGCAGCTTCCTTTTTACCTCCGAGTCCGTTGGGGAAGGACACCCTGGTGAGTTTATGGCGGCGGAAGTGTTTTTAGCGGGCATTAAATAAGGTGACATCATCGTTAAGGCACAAGATGTCTCGGTGCCCGGTAGTAAAGGCGTGCACGTCCTGGTGCTCCCTCTTCTGCTCTGAACGCGCTTTAGCCCGGTGCGCGCCACCGCTGCAATGCAGCTCCGGCCGAGCACGTGGTGTGGGGCGGCCCCGCCTGTGTGATGGGATCGCGTTTCCCCGTACAGGGTGACCGATCACCGGGGTCACCAGACAACTGGATGGGTTTATTTACCATCAGCCGTGCAGTGTAAAGATCCAGCTTGGATACAAAGTAAATTGATTTGTTTGGGGTTGTACTTCAGGTTTTATGTCTTAATCAGGATGTGTAATCTCGCCCTAAAAGAACCCCATGGTCTCCAGTGACTCCTCCCAATAGGTTGGGGACCCCATGGTTTCTGGTGACCCCTCCCAATAGATCAGGGATCTCTCTCCTGGCCCCCATTAGATGATTGGGGACCCCATGGTCTCCAGTGAGCTCCCCTTATAAAGGAAGTCCAGTTCTGTATTTGGATACCTACGTGTGTTAACGTATAACTCCAGGAATCTGCTGTGTAAAGTGGAGGGTTAGCCCCTCTGTGGGGTTTTTATTGCTTTGTATCGCTTTCAGAGGGATTTGTTTCCTCTAACTGTCGTCATCACCAATCACCTGCTGCTCCTCCCCTGACACTGGTGATTGGGACAACTAGAGGGCGTGAATTTCTGGGGGGTAATTCCAAAATGTGCTGCTGCCATCATGACGGCATCAGAGGAAATCTTCCCCTCATCCTGGTGTCAATGCAGACGGCTCGGGTTTTGGTGGATTTCTGCTGGATCTGATGCTGAGGATCCC
Organism: Nanorana parkeri; assembly: GCF_000935625.1. Classification (NCBI taxonomy): domain Eukaryota; kingdom Metazoa; phylum Chordata; class Amphibia; order Anura; family Dicroglossidae; genus Nanorana; species Nanorana parkeri. The sequence continues at coordinate 1,223,294 of NW_017306482.1, forward strand.
CTCACTGGGATTTCCACACATTAGGAGATCCCCTCAGTTGCTGTTGAGTCTACAGGAAGTGTAGGGAATTCTCCGTAGCGACACAGATGGCCGGCAAACCTGATCCGGGCTTCCACCCTCCTGGACTCTTTTAATAGACCTCAAGTGTTGGTTCTGTTCAGGGACCCGCTATGCAGAAGGTAACCGGGCACTTGTTACATTACACTGCAGTCTCAGCTTCCTTTATATGAAGAAACTAAAGAGGTTCCAGCTGAGTTCTCAGTCTGACCCGGGAGTGTTGCTTAACCCTTCCCCTGACTTGGGGGGAGCGCTTCTTAACCCTGACCCGGGAGTGCTCCTTAACCCTTCCCCCTGACCCGGGAGTGCTTCTTAACCCTTCCCCTGACTTGGGGGGAGCGCTTCTTAACCCTTCCCCCTGACCCGGGAGTGCTCCTTAACCCTTCCCCCTGACCCGGGAGTGCTTCTTAACCCATCCCCTCTCCAGAGCCATGCTGGCAGGTTAATTGGCTGTTGTCTACCATGCCCCGAGTATGTAGACCTATAGATCCCAACCGCAGGCTCCTATTGGCAGATCTGGTCAGGCATGGAGCTGCAGGAGGTGACAAGTCCATCAGAGGTCACAGTGTGGTCATGGCGGCAGGGGGATGTGTATGTGATGGCCTTCACTTTAATGGGCTACCTATCCTCTCCCCAATGAGATGAAATCCCAAGCACCAATCCCCTTTGTGGTAGACCTCGGCCTCTTGTCCCCAGGCTATGGCGGACACGGGACATCATATATGTGCAAGATCAATTCACTCATTGCAGGTGATGTGTCCAAGGGCTGAGGATTGGGCAAGTGTCTTCCATTCCCTAGACCAGGGGTAGGCAACCTTGGCTCTCCACCTGTGCTGGAACTACAAATCTCATAAGGCATTGCAAGCCACAGGCATGACTCCCAGAGGCCGAAGCATGATGGGATTTATAGTTTCAGCACAGCTGGAGAGCCAAGGTTGCCTACCTCTGGCCTAGACCAAAGCAAGCGGGTTAACCCTTACACTGCAAGGGGTTAATGTCTGAAAATCCTGGGGGTCTGCTTTAAGTGAGTTGTGTTGGTACATAGTGTGTGAAGGTGGAAACATTTGCTGGTCTTCTGATCGTGTATCAGATTGAATTACAATTGAGGTTTTGACTAGAACAATGGTTTCATATTGGTTGTGCTAACATGAGTGCACAGCAAGTACGCCGTATATCCTTGAATCAGTCTTATGACTGCCCTGGGCGGGCCCCACCCCCCTCTTAGTGGGTGTGGGAAGGGTTGACCAATGGGTGATCCTCTCTGGGATGGATCGTATTTCAGGTCTCATGCGTGCTTTGGACAGCTGCGGCAGGGGACCTGCGTATCGGCCCGCGTTCTACATTTAGCAGTTTGGGTGGATGCCAGAACGCCGGCTTAGAATGGTCGGAGAGATTGAATATCTGGTGTGGAGCTGTCATGTTGCTTGGGTCGCGTTCCAACTTGGCAGCTGTTTATCCAACAAAGTGCACTAAGACAACACAAGCCTCGCACAACGGACATGGTCACGCCACTACAGAGTCCTTCCCCGATATAAACTGTAACCGCTCGGCCTTATCTGATACTGAACGAGCCTGTGAGACTGGTGACGTGAGCCCAGATCAGATGTCAGCATTGTATTACACTACAGTATGGTAGGCAGGCTTCCATAACCACTCATCCGGGACTCGACTCTCCATTTATAGCGCTCATTCTGAAATAGTTCCTGGGGACGCAGCACATATCTGTCCCTGGGGTTGGCGTTACTACGCTCTATATTTATCCAGCACCACAAGCTGCGTTTATAGTCCTGGAGGTTTTCTGGTTTTATAGTCTAAATCTCTTCTCCTCAACAGACAAAATCTGTGACCAAATCAGTGACGCAGTCCTCGACGCCCACCTCAAGCAAGATCCAGATGCCAAGATTGCTTGTGGTAAGTCCTCTGATGGTGATAAACTCAGGAGGTAAATCTTAAATACATTAAAGTCCCTTAACTATCAATTTGTATCACTTGGCTGTAGATCTCCAATCATCTCTGAATTGGTGCTGACACTGTCCTTCCTTCTGAAGGGGGGCTACTTGTGTTCCCCATGGTCCCTGTGTGTGTTGTAAAGTAGTCACCGCTCCAAGCGTGTACCCATGATGGCTACCAATCTCACATTTAGTTTACTAGTTGGTATTGAGATTGTAGTCCATCATGGGTACACGCTTGGAGCGGTGACTACTTTACAACACACACAGGGACCATGGGGAACACAAGTAGCCCCCCTCCAGAAGGAAGGACAGTGTCAGCACCAATTCAGAGATTTGAGGATCTACAGCCGAGTGATACACAAATAACATACATTGTTGGTAATCGTTAAGGGACTTGGGTGTGTGATTGAGGTTCTAACTCCTAAGTTTGGTGTCCCTTTTAATGGCTGTTTGACTCAATGGTACCTCTTTCACTTCCAGAAACCGTGGCAAAGACTGGCATGATTCTCCTGGCCGGTGAGATCACTTCTCGGGCTGTAGTGGATTACCAGAAGATTGTGCGGGACACAATCAAACATATCGGTTATGACGATTCTTCCAAAGGTGAGTGGTGTGCTGAGTGCTGGGAACATTGTTCTCGTTGCTTTATTGGATGGGGGTTTGTAATCGGTTGTTGTTTTTATTCAGGTTTTGACTACAAGACTTGCAATGTGTTGGTTGCACTTGAGCAGCAGTCTCCTGACATTGCCCAGGGGGTTCACTTGGACAGGAATGAAGAGGATGTGGGAGCCGGTGACCAGGTGAGAATTTGTATTTGCTTTTATGGCTGTCTTTGTGGTCATGCTTTGCATTGCTTTCAGGAACAATGTTTGTAGAAGAAAGTTCATAACGGCTCTGACTAGGAGCAGTGAGACTCAAACCTGCGTCCTCAATGTATTTATATTAGAACGTTGCATTAATTTCCTTTAGGGCTTGATGTTTGGCTATGCTTCTGATGAAACGGAGGAGTGTATGCCCCTGACTATAATGTTGGCACACAAGCTGAATGCAAAGATGGCTGACCTGCGCCGTAATGGGACTCTGCCTTGGCTACGCCCTGATTCCAAAACTCAGGTGAGGGCAGAAGATACTGGAATACAACTAAAAGCCTCTTTTTCTTGTACAAGAGTGTAAACATTATGTCCTTCAATCTGGCAGGTTACAGTCCAGTATATGCAGGACCGTGGCGCTGTGATCCCAGTCAGAGTGCATACAGTTGTGGTGTCTGTTCAGCACGATGATGGAATCTGTCTGGATGAGATGCGTGATGCACTGAAGGAGAAGGTGGTCAAGGCTGTGATCCCTGCCAAGTACTTGGATGATGATACCATCTTCCACATTCAGCCAAGTGGGCGCTTTGTAATTGGAGGTCCACAGGTAAGACGGTGTTGGTGACGCTACGCTATCTTGCCTCATTCCAGCATCCAAGTATTATGCTGATCTGTTCTGGTTTCCGTTTCTTAGGGTGATGCTGGTTTGACTGGACGCAAAATTATTGTGGACACCTATGGTGGCTGGGGTGCCCATGGGGGAGGAGCCTTCTCCGGTAAAGACTACACCAAAGTGGACCGGTCTGCTGCTTATGCTGCTCGGTGGGTTGCCAAATCCCTGGTAAAGGCTGGCCTTTGCCGCCGTGTGCTTGTCCAGGTAAGTCTGACGTTTGCACCAGACAATTGGAGTGACTGCTGGACATGGTGGTATTTCACCGGAGCTATTGATTGAGGGGGAGAAATTGTGCATGGCTTTAGGCAGTCTGATGTCTCTCACCCCAGTTGCCCGTTTTTTGCTTCTATCTAGGTTGCTTATGCAATTGGTGTTGCCCATCCTCTGTCCATCTCAATCTTCCATTACGGAACCTCACAGAAGAGCGAGAGGGAGCTTCTGGCCATCGTGAATAAGAACTTCGACCTCCGCCCTGGTGTCATCGTCAGGTAAAGTTGGTGACCGTAGTTGGCTTTGTTTTTAAAGGGAGGGAGGAGGCGTGACACATGAAGGTAGCTGTCCTTATATAGTGTAAAGTAATAAGGGGCTTGTCGTGTGGTAAACAATAGACCGTCACGAGAAGATTGCAAGTTTCGGGCCACTGAACCCTGGCGCTAGGCAATCTGAAGTGGTGAGTATAATTGTCCCGGACGTCCCCAGGGGTAAGTGCCCTGTACAGAACCAGTGGCTCAGGTTCTTCCCATAGTTGAGACTTGATAACACACAACATGCTGCTGCTCTTACTCTTGTATTCACAAATGAACTTGTATATTCCAGGGATCTGGAGCTGAAGAAGGCAAATTATCAGAGGACTGCATCCTATGGTCACTTTGGTAGGGAAAACTTCCCCTGGGAAGTTCCCAGAAAGCTGGAGTACTGATTTTGTTAGGCTTTTTCCCCCTTTGCCTTGCTGGCGTTACATACAGAGAAGCCTGCAGGCTTTGAAGGTGGGAAAAGGCCCCTCTAATCTTTCCTGTTTAATCTGTTGGCTCACTGTATAGTCTCCAGTGCCATGCTGTGCTTGTGGAGAGGGGACCATATTAGCTGTTTTATCACACCTACATCCTTTTCCTGTCTGTTTTCCTATCGGTGCTTCTAGCAGACGAGGCTTTATCTGTCCGTAGCCTTAATTTTATCTATGACCAAGTATCTTATCCCTGGCGTAGATCGGATCTGCCACGCTGTAATCTCCCCGTGGTATTGATTTGTACAGGACACAATTGTTTGGGTCCTGCGTGCTTTCATCCTCTAGGAATCCATCTCCCTCGGCATGTCCCGCGTGCATTTAAATTTTCCCTATGCATAAAAGAATTTAGCACTTTGCCAAAACCATACACTCAGAATTTCTAATAGACGGTAATGCAGTGCACACCTTCCCCAAGAGGAAAGCGGCCTCGTGCTGTTTCCATTGCCTGGTGCCTGTAGACTTCACTCCTTATGGCTCTTTGTTTATAACTCTTCCCTTTTATTCAGCCACACTGCACAATCCTCTTCTCTGCCCACAAATGTAAAAGCTGCAAGCCAGTGCCATGTCTGCTTTATTCTGCCCTGCGTTTGCCTGGTGTGGCTACAGAGAAACCGGTGCAACGCAGAGCTCAGGCACAACTGGCAGGGGACAGGGAGAGCAAAGATCTTACTTGAAATCAGATGTGTAACTGCTTTTATTTATTGTGTTGCCGGACATAGGCGTGAATACAGAGTAGCCCGTGCCACAGGCAACAGGTTTTTTTTATTTTTTTGGTACACTTTTATGCTGTTATTGGTTCTGGTATCTGCACAACCGGGAACCTCTGGCATGCCGAGGTGTAGTACAGAAAATCCTTGGCTGCACTTTGCAGAGGTCCTGGCTTGTATCATGTGTGATGATCTTCTCTTGGTTGGAGGGCCTCCTGCAGGATAATACCATGCCAGTGTTGTACAGAGAAACTGGTTGTTTACACGTGTCCTGTGGTGGGCTCTCGCCGAGTTAAGGGGGGGTCACTAACCACCAACTTTTTTATTTTTTATTCCATGTGTCTGGTTCTGGTAAAAGACAACTTGAGATTTCATGAATAAAGTATTAGGGTCTCCCTTTAAAACTTGTGTCTGACTCTTTTTGTTATGAAGTTACCTGAAGACATGAATGTGCTGGCCCTTGTGTGACACGGTTTGTCTTTTGGTTCAGGACAGCGCGTTACATCGCGTTCATTTAACCGGTTTCCATTTCTTTGCTGACAGTTGGTAATCCATTGGCCATCTTCTAGAGAACATCAGTTCTTCTCTGAGAAATGTCTGTGTGCCAAGTCCACCTGGAAATCTCCATTCAGAGGGCTGTAGGGCAGAGTTGCTAGTTGATTAAAAAAAAGAATTCGGGGGGGAAAGTGGAATGCGCTCATCCCTGTAATTAGAGCTGACGTGACACTAAACCCTCGTTCACACCTGAACGTTTTGTAGCTCGTTCTACGCTCAACAAAACGCTCAAATATAAATCCCATTGTATTCAATGGTCTCGTTCACACCTTGGCGTATTTCTGCCCGTCCCTAACGCGCTACAGAACGGCCCACGCCTGAAAAGGTACATGTAGTACTTTGGGCTGTTTGTTGCGTGTTTCCATTGGAATACACCCAAGTAGCCTTCGGAAACGCGTGACGGTCGCGTGACTTTACTGTGAATCGCGGTTTAAAAAAACCGCGCGACAGATGCACATATGCAATATGCCTAGGTGTGAACGAGACCTGAAGCGCTCTTCTATTGATTTGAGAACTGAACATTCACATACCGCCAATCGCTCAGTTCCTGATAATCTCCCTGCATAGAGCGGTGACTTGGTCACTGCTCCCCACAGGGATGGATGGGGTGGGTGGAGCCAGCTGTCAATCAGGCAGCAGGGGGTGGATCTTGTCAATGTTGGAATCTTTCCTGTCTGCAGTGTGATGTGCTGTCAGCATCTAGATTTGGGTGACAGGAGGACATTAGTATATGACCTCCTGTGACCCTGAAGAAAACTAAGGCCAAAAAGTTAGTCATGGTTTTCTTTTAAAATAGGTGAAGGGAATAGGAGCATGAAACATAAAGGCCTCACAATACAGCTGCATGGGGCAGCTCCTTGGAAGGAAGGACAGGTGCTGTGTGTGATTAGTCCTCTGGGGGTATGCTGCCCTATGCTCACCTGCCCGGCATGTCTGTACTTGTACACTGATGGGATGGATCCTGTCTGTGGCTGAGCCAGGAAACGCACCTGTACAGACAGGGGCTGCGTACTAATCACATGCAGCACCTGTGCTTCCCTGCATGCATGCAAATGCACTGAAAGCCCATTTTGAACTTACATTTTTTTATTTTGTTTTTACCAAAACATGTCCTGGAATGCAGCAAAAATGCAGCACAACGCACTGCAGAAACTCATGCAGCTCTGCATTTGGTGTGACCAAGGCCTTAGAATGGGGGCAGATGGTTGTTGCCTCATTGTGTACATTCCAGAGTCTACAGCTGAGTAAAGCAACAGCTGTCCCCTCCAGCATGGGGGCGAGTAAGCTCAGACATGGACACAGTCATGAAATGTTTGGCTGGAGGCTGTGCTTTATTTATAGGTCACTTCTAATGGGGGTATTTCTATACTGCGCACTCATTTTAGGGTGCAGTAAAATCGGGCTAAACAGGTTTAGATTAGGACTGGAGTCTGCAGACCTGAAGGTAGAGTTCAGCTGTGAGATCTGCTTTTTACAGTATAGTGGTCATGAGAGAGACAGGTTGGTAATGTTGACGGCCCCATAAACCTTACATTTATCTGTGGTCAGATGGAAAAGGTGCAACAGATTCCTCCATCTACATTAAACTGTGTGTATGGAGTAATCTCCACCTGGGCCAATCTGTTGCACCTTTTTCCATCTGACCACAGAAAATCTGCAGGTAATTGTAAGGTGTGTGGGCACCTTTAAGAAGGCAAATTGCCTGTCTGATGCTGTAACCACATCTGTTCAGACACTGACCCAGGAAACAGACCAATTAGCCAGAACCTGACCATCCACCTAATATTGGAGTTCCACCAAAACATCAAGGCACAAACTCCACTAGATGTGAAGGGGTGCTCTGGTATCTAGACCTGAGCAGGTCCTGTCACTCTCAATGTGCGCCCTCCATGGATCTGACCTGTTTTCCAACATCCCACAGATACTCAGTTGGATTGACATCTGGAGAATTTGGTGGCCAGGTCAACACCTCAAACTCATTGAGGGGAATTTATCTGAATGAGCAGACAAAATCTGGTGCAGTTGCCCACAGCAACCAACCGGCTTCTAAAACTGAAGAGAGAAGCTGATTGCCATGCACAGCTGCTCCAGTGTTGATGCCCTCACGGTGTCTGCAAAACGTTCTCGAAGCATATTGCAGTGAGGTTGGGCACATTGTGCTGAAAGAGGTCACGGCCATCAGTGGATAGCATTACCTGGAAGGGCTGCATTTGGTCGGCATCAATGTTTTGGTAAGTGGTACGTGTCAAAGTAACAGCCACATGAAGGTTTCCCAGCAGAACATCGCCCAAGGCATCACATTGCTTCTGCTGGCTTGCTTTCTGCTTTGCTTCACAAGTGGCCATCCACATGATGTAAAAGAAAATGCAATGCCTAAGACCAGGCCACCTTCCAGAGCCCATTGTAGGCACTTTGTGTCAAAGACAGGTGAGCATGGGCACCCTGACCGGTCTGGCTACATGGCCCACCTGCGATGCAGTGTTTGGACACCTTTTATCTGAACCAGCATTAACATTTTTAGCAATTGGCGCTATAGTAGCTCTTCTATTGGGCCTGGACTATATGGGTGAGCCTTTGATCCCCATGTGCATCAATGAGCCTTGGCTGCCCATGACACTCACCAGTTTTCCTTCCTTGGGACCACTTTTGGTCGGTCCTGACCACTGCAGCCAAGAGTTTTGGAGTTGCTCTTACATAGTTAGGTTGAAAAGACGCAAATCCATCGAGTCCAACCTATAGAGGAAGAAAAGCCTAAACAGAACACTGCCCACAATTACCCAATGTTCTGACCCAGTTGTCTAGACCTCACAACTTGGCTCTTGTCAAAGTCACTCACGATCCTTACAATTGCCCATTTTTCTGTTTTGTTTTTTTAAATTTATTTAAAGAGGTATTTTTCATTTACAAAACGGATGTCCAAATATGCATCACATACATGCTGACAAGTCAATCTATACATCAAGTATGGACAGATGGGGGAGATAGCAGTGGGTAGCAACAACTATGCAGCAAGGGGTAAAGCCTGTGTCGAGAGCCCATCCCAAGAATTGCCATCCAGTGTGAGTATGTGAGGCAACTGCAGTCGGTCTCCGCAGTAGGCGGAGGTCCTAAGCAGCTACCTGTATAGGAATGTGGGGGCCGGGTCACGGCACTAAAGCAGGGGTCCGCAGCGGGGTTTAGCTATGGGTATGGAGGGGAGGCAAATAGGGTGGAGGGAAGGAGAAAGTACGAAGAAAGTCTAGAGGGGGTACAATGGGGGGGGAGGGGGGGGGCAGAAGAGGGTTCGGGCCATTTTTCTGCTTTTAACATCAACTTCAGGGACAAAATGTTCACTTGCTGCTGAATATTCCCCTCCCACTTCCAGGTGTCATTGGAATGACCTCTTTTTATTGACGTTTCATGCAACAATACACTTATTGCAACGACACTTGTTCTGCCTGATGAAGGGGATCCTGTGTGACCCCGAAACGTTGCAATAAGTGTACTGTTGCATGAAACGTCAATAAAAAAGACGTTATTCTACCTTGGAGTGCCGGTGTCCATAATGTCTTATACTGTTCTGACGGTGGCCATTCGTCGACTACTGATGATCCCAACCTATTACTATGGATCAGCGGTAAGGAGTGCAATGGGTACATGGACTGTAATTGTAATCCCCCCCCCCCCCACACTTCAAGGTAGGTGCCGTTGTAATATCACCCCCTCTTTACATGTGCCATTGTAATATCCCCCCACTTGCCATTGTAAACAGATCATCAATGTTATTCAGTTCACCTGTCTGGTCAGAATGATATGACTGATCAGTGTATGTATACAATGACTTCTGGCCTTCTCCAACTTTCCTAATTGGTATACTTGTCCAGAGTCAGCCACTCAAGCTATTAAAGCTGTTGTCTCAGCTGAAGATCCTTGGGTGAAAACTGGCCATACACCTATAGATTTTCTATGGTCAGATGGAAAAAGTGCAACAGATGCCTCTTGCTAGTCGGCCCCGCTGGCTCTCAAATTACCTGAACAATGCCGACATCCAATCAGATGGTTCAGGTAGTTTGAGAGCCAGCGGGGCTGACTAGCAACTTACTGAAGCTTGGCCCAGCGGGAGATTCCCCCATACACACAATTAGCGTAGATGGAGGAATCTGTGGCACTTTTTCCATCAGACCGTAGAAAGTCTGCAGATAATCTATAGGTGTACGGCCAGCTTTAGCCCTCGTTCACACCTGAGCGTTTTGTAGCGCGTTCTATGCTCGACGAACGCTCAAAAATATAAATCCCATTGTATTCAATGGTCTCGTTCCCACCTTGGCGTATTTCCGCCCGTCCCTAACGCGCTACAAAACGGCCCACGCCTGAAAAGGTACAGGTACTACTTTGGGCCGTTTTGTTGCGCAATTCCATTGGGATACAGCCAAGTAGCCTTCGGAAATGCGCGTTTGTCGTGCGACTTTTTTTACCGCGAATTGCGGTTAAAAAAACGTGCGACAGATGCGCATATGCAATACGCCTAGGTGTGAACGAGACCTTAGGCCTCATTCAGATGCAGCATTCACTGTTTTGGACACATACAGACTGGACAATTTGCTGAAGTCAGAATCGTAGCCCCTGGATGCAAACTGTCTGCGTTCAGGGATGCTCAGGGGCCCCAATCACATCTAACTGCTGAAATGAGTGGTTACAGACTAACAGCGGCGGCACCGGCCATTGATTTGTACAGGATACAAATCTGCCTGTGGCTGTTTGCACACATATGCATGCGGCTAGTTCCTCCAGTGGTGAGAATTATCAATTTGAACAAGGCCTGATGTCTTTAAAAAATAAAAAAAAAGATGGAACCAGCACAAATTTTGTATCAAATACATTTTGAGAATCATTTATTTCTGCCGGTCTCCAGCACATCTCACATTCTTGCACTTGGTTTGAATTATAAAATGTTCTTCAGTAAAAAGTGTACAAAAATACAAAATAAAAATATCACAGTCTGGTCCCAGGCCCGGCACAACTACAAATCTGTATGTTCAGGTTCCCTCGTGGGAGCTTCTTGTGTCTTGTCTTCCCGCTGCCTGGAATCCTCATATCTGATACTGGCAAAGGCGACTTCGTCCGCCAACTGGTCCAGTGGTGGCCGGCCCACCATGAGATTTCGCATAGAGATGGCCGTCATCAGGAAGCTGAGCCAAGCAACAAAAATAGATGAGGAATTTATAGACATGTATATTAAAATGCAATAACAAATATAAAGGATTCATAATCTCATGTTATGTAAATGGCAATTCTGTTTATGGCAGCCTTTTGGGAAGTGATCAGTGCACTATGCCCATTGCAGTGTGGATCCCCATTGCACTACGCTCTCTTCCCATATACATGGTTTCTAGGGGTTACTTTATAAAATCTGACCAGATGCCTACTGCATGGCAATATCACCTGTAGACGGTAAGTACAGAAAATGTCTATACTCGTCAGCGCCATCTAGGGGTGCAATACACGGGGCAGAGCTTTTATAGATAAACCCTTCAGTATTTATCTGAAGTTTTTTCAGTGACATGTTCCTTAAGGTGCCCATACACTGTACAATTATGGTGCGATAATTTGCAAAGTGTATGGAAAGCGTGCGACCGTTTCTCCTGTGCGGTCTTCCGTCGAACAAGCAGGCTGGAAAACCCGCCGAGAATCGCACAATTCATAGTGGTGTGCTTGTTCGACAACCGCTGAACGGGCCGGTGTGTGCACGGTGTGCACACGGGCAGTTCAGCATTGCGGTCATCGGAAGCGGCTTGCGATGATCGCAAGTACGATCTGCCTGTCCAAGATGGGCAGATCGTACGTTTTTTTTTTATTACTTTACAACAAAAGTCTTGCGAGGGTTGTACAGTGTATGGTCACCTTTACGTAGGGGGTTCATTCATAAAAGTTCCAGCCACCGTACAGCTGGTCGGATGCCATTCACACGGCACCAGAGCCACTAGATGGTACCAAGGAGAATAGGAACGGCGGAACATTTGTAAATCAGTCACATAGTTTTACCACTGATTTAAGAACCGATTTATAAGATAGCGACATACATACACCTGGAAGATTCACCTGCAGTAAATGTCAAAATAATGACATTAGGCCTCATTCACACAGGCGAGCTCATCCATACGGCGTGCACTAGGGCTACAGCTAATTATTTTCATAATCGAATCTTTTTTCGATTAATCAGTTAAAAAAAAATGAAAGTAGTATTAAGGTCTGGGCGTTTTTTACCTTAATGTATTCTCTGCATAACGAGGAATTACAATTTTTTAAAGAAAAACAGCAATACCCTCCGTCAAAGGTGGGTCTCCTTGTAGGAAACATTTGTTTTTAAAAAGGAGACTTTAATATCACTTTAATAAATACCATCTTTAATTTAAAATAAAATACACAAATGCCGTATTACAAAGTTTACATCAGAATAAAGTTGCATACACAATTTTTTGCAATCGCACTGCTCTGGAACGCAGGGCATTGCGGTACTGTGCGTTCCAGTGCAGGCGATCACACTGTGGGTGGGAGGCGCGTTTGGAGTGCCATTGAAATGAATGGCACCGCAATGCAGCTCCTGCAGCAGGATTTGTCAAACGGAAACCGAAAATGACTTTTCCCAGCTTTCATCATTTAAAAAAAAAATATTTGTAGTGTAAGCACATGGCGCTTGAATAGCTTCAGCCAGGGAATGACAGCTGCCAGTGGCAAGATTCTGCAGACGGCAGCTGAATGTAAACACAGCAGGTAGTGGGCGGGTGCAATAGCCAGCCTGCTATTGGCCATTTCAAACTGCAATAGCAGGCTGGTTATTGCACACGCCCACTGCTTGCTGTACCCTCCCCCCAGCGTGGAGGAGAGAGCTAGGGGGTCCAACCAACTAATCGATAATGAGAATAGTTGATAACCATTCTCATTATTGATTAATCAGTTGCAGCTATGGTGTGCACGCCTGTTCAGAGGACTGCTTCTGGGAGGGACAGGTGCAGTCCGTGTGCAGCCACCTGTACATCCCTATGACAGGACGGGCTGCACGCAGCTACACGCCAACCCAAACCTGAACATCCGTGCAGGTCCGGGTACACTCACTTGATGGATGTGTAAGTTTGGGTCGTAGTGTGACTGCGGCAGCCGTGTCCTGTGGTAGGGATGTATATTCAGCTGCACGCAATTACCGGCTGCACCTGTCCCTCCGGGTGTACA
>NW_017306482.1:1236274-1256302 GCF_000935625.1 Nanorana parkeri
AATATGCAATAGATGTGCACATTCCCCAGGATTTGCCTTTCCATTTGCTGCAATTACTGAAATCCCAAGCAGTGTTGTCAGCCCGGGCCAGTTCTCCTCTGCTGGACTACAGAACACCTCCTGCTTTTCTTATCTCAATTAATTGTCCTCTAAAGCTGGCCATACACCTTATCTGCAGAGTTTCTATGGTCAGATGGAAAAAGAGCAACATATTCCTCCATCTACGCTTAACTGTGTGGATGGAGGAATCTCCCACTGGGCCAATCTGTTGCACTTTTTCCATCTGACCACAGAAAATCTGCAGATAATTGGAAGGTGTATGGGCAGCTTTAGACAGTGAAGACTTGTCATGCTGGATGTAAACAGTCGGATGGAGGTAGGTATGCTCCCATGGACGGTGGGTTAGTTTGGGTCAAGAAGAATAAATGCACCTGGTTTAAAGCATGCTCATCATTTAAGCAGTACACGCAGACCCCGAGCACAGTTGGACAGTTACCAGCTCGGTCTACACTGAAACTCTGTCCAGCTACATCACTGAATGTAAATATGGCATTCCTCCCGGCCTGGGAATAGGACTTAGTTTAGTCTTCAGTCGGAGGAAGCCCCCCCTCCTCTTCAAAATATAGAAAGGCTTGGTGACACAAATCTGTTATGTTATCAGGAAAATAGGAAGTTAGCATTTCTTAGGCCTTCCTTATTGGCGGCGTCTGGTGTATTAGAGGTGTAGATCGGGTTATTATTTTAGTGTTTAAAGTATTTTTTTTATATTGCATTCACAGATTGACTATTTTTAACACTATAGAGACATGTAGGTTAGTCACGAGAATGAGCGCTCTGTGGCATTTCTTTCCTCACATCCACCCGGTAATAAAGAGAACAGAAGACCATGTGGGAGCCTTGCAATGACCGATTCTATAAGGCCCACTTACTGGTCCAGTGGAGTGCATCTTGCTAGGAAAAAAGGTGGAACATCCCTAAGTCTGTAGATATGAATGAAGAGCTACACCAGCCACCTAGAGATGGTGGGATGAGAGCCAGGTTGTCCCATAAGGGGACTCAAAGAAATGAGAAGAGAGTTAGTCCAAAATATGTAGCCGAGAGGTAAACTCCAACAGCTTGTACCACTTCCAGACTATGGAGGGAAATCTCCTTGGGATGAGCAGGGCAGTGGAAAGAATTACAATGCCCTGCCTAAGGTGAAGGAAGAAACCACCTGAGCTAGACCTCATTGTAGGAAAAGGAAGGTTCTCTACAAGAACCGCTAACTCAGAAACTCTCCTCATAGAGGTCATGGCAATGAAGAAGGCCAACTTGTGGGTGAGAGCTGGCAGAGTAAGATTTTTGATATGTAAAAAGTAAGATTGTTGAAGAGACAACAGAACCAGGTTGAAATTCCACTGACACGGGTGAACACATACCGTTATAGCTAGACGGGCTACTCCCTGAACAAGTATATTTGTAAAAAATAAATCAAGGCAACTGGGACTTGCTATATTTTTCTTGAAGACATTTTGCTGGTCATCCGACCAGCTTTCTCAATTCAGAATTGAGAAAGCTAGTCGGATGACCAGTGAAACGTCTTCAGGAAAAATACAGCAAGTCCAGTTGCCTTGATTTATTTTTTACAGATATACTATGATCTAAATGAACGAGAACCTTCACGGACGTATCCCTGAACAAGGGCTTTACCCAAGGAATGAGAGGCAAGTGGCCTTGCTAGAGCTGAGATCAGGCCTTTGAAAGTACTCAATCCCAAATGGTGATCCAGACTGGATTAGAGAAAGGTCAGGGTACGTTCCCAAGATGTATATCCTGGGATGGAATTTCCTTGCCTCACACCATGTGAAGTACTCTTCCCTGTAAGAAGTCAATTTTCTAAGCTGAGGGATGCAAGTATAGTGGAATCGGATAGGCTCTGGTCTCCATGGGCTCGGCTTCAACAGCCATGCTGCTAAAGCTGGCCACCTTGATGTAGAATGGCAAATGGATCCTTGTGACAAAGATCTGTTAATAAATAAGAGCGGGAAGAGAATGGATTCGGAGCAAGAGGTTATACCAATTGGATGGTGCATAGAGTCCAAGTGCAGTGAAAGAAATGTCTTTGTCTCGGTTAAGGAAACCTTTAAAAGAAAGTCCACATTACGAGAGTTGTTCTCTCCCCACTTTCTCAACAACCTGCCGTCGTTGCTGAAGAGAAATGATCCAATATTGTACGAAGATTCTATATCACATGAGGTGCTACTAAATGGGTGAAGATTTGCGAGTAGAACAATGCCCACTTGGGCACTATGTTGTCTTCCAGGTTTTCACAAACCTGTACAGGATCAGATAGGTCAGACATGGCTAGACTATAAAAGGTCCCTTTAAATGTGGAGGCAACCAATGTAACTGTCGCGTGTCCATGGAAACTGGTGAAGAATTTAGATCTCCTTTTACCAATAAAAGTGAATCTCTATGCCAATCGCAAGACTAACAATGTAGTATACTTATCAACATACTATAAATGCAATGCACAACACGTGCCATCAACTACAAGACCACTTAAGAAGAGAGCGGCTCAACATATCAGGAATTATTAATCCATCCAATATACTGATGCATTTCTCACTGAACATCTAGGAGATTTGAGTCTGCAATGTTATAGAAAAAACTTGCCCAATATGAGGGGTGGGGATAGGCGGAATATGTAGAGAGACCGAAAGGATTTACATATTACAAACACGTATCCCATAAGAGCTTAACTGCAGTTGACACACGAGTTTGTCTAAAAGATTTTCACTGCCTGGCAATAAAAAGAAAGTCTCACGCTCTTCTATTTCATTGGACCGCCTTTAGCTTTGATTATGGCACGCATTCGCCATGGCATTGTTTCGATAACCTTATACATACGTATAGATCTAGGTTTGTCCCAAGCATATTTAACATTCACTTACTGTTGGCTTACTCACTACCTCTGCTAGAAGTCTGTTCCCAGCATCAACTACTCTTTAGGTAAAGTAATACGTTCTCCCGCTGGAGATCCCTCTAGTGATAACTAAAGATCTATATAGAGGAATCAGGACCTCCTTCCTCCTGCTGGAGATCCCTCTAGTGATAACTAAAGATCTATATAGAGGAATCAGGACCTCCTTCCTCCTGCTGGAGATCCCTCTAGTGATAACTAAAGATCTATATAGAGGAATCAGGACCTCCTTCCTCCTGCTGGAGATCCCTCTAGTGATAACTAAAGATCTATATAGAGGAATCAGGACCTCCTTCCTCCTGCTGGAGATCCCTCTAGTGATAACTAAAGATCTATATAGAGGAATCAGGACCTCCTTCCTCCTGCTGGAGATCCCTCTAGTGATAACTAAAGATCTATATAGAGGAATCAGGACCTCCTTCCTCCTGCTGGAGATCCCTCTAGTGATAACTAAAGATCTATATAGAGGAATCAGGACCTCCTTCCTCCTGCTGGAGATCCCTCTAGTGATAACTAAAGATCTATATAGAGGAATCAGGACCTCCTTCCTCCTGCTGGAGATCCCTCTAGTGATAACTAAAGATCTATATAGAGGAATCAGGACCTCCTTCCTCCTGCTGGAGATCCCTCTAGTGATAACTAAAGATCTATATAGAGGAATCAGGACCTCCTTCCTCCTGCTGGAGATCCCTCTAGTGATAACTAAAGATCTATATAGAGGAATCAGGACCTCCTTCCTCCTGCTGGAGATCCCTCTAGTGATAACTAAAGATCTATATAGAGGAATCAGGACCTCCTTCCTCCTGCTGGAGATCCCTCTAGTGATAACTAAAGATCTATATAGAGGAATCAGGACCTCCTTCCTCCTGCTGGAGATCCCTCTAGTGATAACTAAAGATCTATATAGAGGAATCAGGACCTCCTTCCTCCTGCTGGAGATCCCTCTAGTGATAACTAAAGATCTATATAGAGGAATCAGGACCTCCTTCCTCCTGCTGGAGATCCCTCTAGTGATAACTAAAGATCTATATAGAGGAATCAGGACCTCCTTCCTCCTGCTGGAGATCCCTCTAGTGATAACTAAAGATCTATATAGAGGAATCAGGACCTCCTTCCTCCTGCTGGAGATCCCTCTAGTGATAACTAAAGATCTATATAGAGGAATCAGGACCTCCTTCCTCCTGCTGGAGATCCCTCTAGTGATAACTAAAGATCTATATAGAGGAATCAGGACCTCCTTCCTCCTGCTGGAGATCCCTCTAGTGATAACTAAAGATCTATATAGAGGAATCAGGACCTCCTTCCTCCTGCTGGAGATCCCTCTAGTGATAACTAAAGATCTATATAGAGGAATCAGGACCTCCTTCCTCCTGCTGGAGATCCCTCTAGTGATAACTAAAGATCTATATAGAGGAATCAGGACCTCCTTCCTCCTGCTGGAGATCCCTCTAGTGATAACTAAAGATCTATATAGAGGAATCAGGACCTCCTTCCTCCTGCTGGAGATCCCTCTAGTGATAACTAAAGATCTATATAGAGGAATCAGGACCTCCTTCCTCCTGCTGGAGATCCCTCTAGTGATAACTAAAGATCTATATAGAGGAATCAGGACCTCCTTCCTCCTGCTGGAGATCCCTCTAGTGATAACTAAAGATCTATATAGAGGAATCAGGACCTCCTTCCTCCTGCTGGAGATCCCTCTAGTGATAACTAAAGATCTATATAGAGGAATCAGGACCTCCTTCCTCCTGCTGGAGATCCCTCTAGTGATAACTAAAGATCTATATAGAGGAATCAGGACCTCCTTCCTCCTGCTGGAGATCCCTCTAGTGATAACTAAAGATCTATATAGAGGAATCAGGACCTCCTTCCTCCTGCTGGAGATCCCTCTAGTGATAACTAAAGATCTATATAGAGGAATCAGGACCTCCTTCCTCCTGCTGGAGATCCCTCTAGTGATAACTAAAGATCTATATAGAGGAATCAGGACCTCCTTCCTCCTGCTGGAGATCCCTCTAGTGATAACTAAAGATCTATATAGAGGAATCAGGACCTCCTTCCTCCTGCTGGAGATCCCTCTAGTGATAACTAAAGATCTATATAGAGGAATCAGGACCTCCTTCCTCCTGCTGGAGATCCCTCTAGTGATAACTAAAGATCTATATAGAGGAATCAGGACCTCCTTCCTCCTGCTGGAGATCCCTCTAGTGATAACTAAAGATCTATATAGAGGAATCAGGACCTCCTTCCTCCTGCTGGAGATCCCTCTAGTGATAACTAAAGATCTATATAGAGGAATCAGGACCTCCTTCCTCCTGCTGGAGATCCCTCTAGTGATAACTAAAGATCTATATAGAGGAATCAGGACCTCCTTCCTCCTGCTGGAGATCCCTCTAGTGATAACTAAAGATCTATATAGAGGAATCAGGACCTCCTTCCTCCTGCTGGAGATCCCTCTAGTGATAACTAAAGATCTATATAGAGGAATCAGGACCTCCTTCCTCCTGCTGGAGATCCCTCTAGTGATAACTAAAGATCTATATAGAGGAATCAGGACCTCCTTCCTCCTGCTGGAGATCCCTCTAGTGATAACTAAAGATCTATATAGAGGAATCAGGACCTCCTTCCTCCTGCTGGAGATCCCTCTAGTGATAACTAAAGATCTATATAGAGGAATCAGGACCTCCTTCCTCCTGCTGGAGATCCCTCTAGTGATAACTAAAGATCTATATAGAGGAATCAGGACCTCCTTCCTCCTGCTGGAGATCCCTCTAGTGATAACTAAAGATCTATATAGAGGAATCAGGACCTCCTTCCTCCTGCTGGAGATCCCTCTAGTGATAACTAAAGATCTATATAGAGGAATCAGGACCTCCTTCCTCCTGCTGGAGATCCCTCTAGTGATAACTAAAGATCTATATAGAGGAATCAGAACCTCCTACTTCCTTCCTGCTGGGGATCCCCCTAGTGATAACTAAAGATCTATATATTTCTCCTTGCTGGAGCTCTGAGATGAGTAAGCAAAGATAGTGCAGAACAAGGCATGGTAAGCATTGGGGAAAAGATCAGCTGCAGGGAGACCACAGACAATACTGGTCATTGGCCCTCTGGCTGCCTTTTCTGGACACAGCTTCCATAGTTCAGTTCCATTTTAGGAGAGGAGTATCAGCTTTCCTTTTGCAGGTTATAAACCAAAGTCTGGTTGCTAAAGTCAATAGAAGTATTTCTTTCAGGTGATACATTTCTATACTAGTGATCCTTGCAAAGAATAATACAGCTTTCAATAATGCAGCATTCCAGGCAAAGAGTTAACTACATGATTGAAAAGTATACAGTACACAAGAACCGTTTTATCTGCCAAAGCTTCTGCGGCTGTTTATCCACTCCTGTAATCCACTCACCCTGTATAGAAAAAGTGCCAACACATTCCAAGCAAGATTGCTCCTTAACCGCTTCAGCTCTCGTACCTGTACACCCCTTTCACTATGGGCCGGTTTATTCAGCGATGACTTATCATTACTTAGGATAACACAGTAATATATACATTATTTATGTGGGAAAAACTAGGCTCTCTATTGCCAATATGAATTTGCACAAATTATTCTATTTTCTATATAATCTATAAACAAAAAAAGAAGAGGTAAAACAAACTTTATTCTAGAATTGTTCCCATTTTATAATGACGCCAAAATGATGTTTCTGGTACAAAGTACAGCAAAGTTATTTGTGAATGAAAAAGGGTTTTTTTTTTTTTTTTCAATTTCATGCATTGTTATGCAACACTCAAAACCATAACAAATACAATGAATGAAAATATAAAAATATATTAATAGTAAAAAAAAAAAAATAGAAACAATGATAACACAAGAAAAATAATATCTAAGGGAAGAGGAGGAGAAAGGAGTTAATAAGAGCTGATTAGGATTAACAAGGGGTTAAACTGGGAATATACAGTTGGGCAAAAAAGTAGTCAGCCACCAATTGTGCAAGTTCTCCCACTTAAAAAGAATTAGTTAAAAGGAAAAAAAAAGTAAGGTTTTTTTAAGTGATGTTGATGTATTTATTGTTTCATTCTTAAAGTGACATTAAAAGGATAAAAAATGTTTCCCTCCCCCCAATGTTAATGTCAGCACTTACCTTAAATAATGTCTCTTAATCCGATCTTCTTCTTTCCTGTCGTTTTCATCTGTCCCTCCAGCGGTGCGGCGGCTCTCCGATCCAGCGCTGACACCTCTCTGCTTGCAGGCACTTCCGATCCAGTGGTGTCTGCATGCGGGTGCACGCGTCCATAGACTTACCCTTGCGTCTTTGCTCATCTCCCGGCCTAGAGTCCGAACTGCGCATGCGCCCGCCCAAAGATCCTTTGCGGCTTCGGATTCTTGGACGGGAGCGCGCAGCGAAAACAAGGTAAGTTTAAACCGCTGTTAAACCGTTTTTAAAAAAAAAACTGTTTGCCTATATCTACTGCTTGATGGCGGTAGATATAGGCAAAAAAAAAAAAACGGAGGCTTTAGAACCCCTTTAAGTTGATCACTTTGATCTCCATATACATGAAATAGAAATATGTCACAATAAATTGATACATTGTATTTATTCAATGACACTTGCAGACTGCAAGTGTCATTTTACATAGGGGCTGCTGCATTTTGACAACTGCTCCTGCTGTGTAATACAAAAACAATTAGGGACTGTCATTTTGACAGCTTGTTATTGCAGCTAATAGCAGCTGGGGGAGTGGCAGCGTTCTGTCGAAAACTCCAATTTCCTGAGATCTCCAATGACGTCACGTCCGGTTGACTTGCCAGTAAGCATTTTGGGAGATGTGGCTTCAGTGCGCGTGTGCGCCGCCCACAGCATTTTCCTACTTGCCATAAGTTCGACAATGCTCTTCAGTATTATAACCAACTAAAATGACAGCAATCCAGCATGTTAGTAATCCGAGTTGCCCCACACAATATGGCCACCACAGTCAGGCTAGCATCCTCCTGCGCAAGTGCGGAAAGCACAATTAGAGAACTCGATAAGGCTTCTGAAGCCGTGCAGGTGCAATGAAGAGCATTGTCGAACTTGATAAGACTCAGGAAAATCCTACGGGTGGCGCACGTGCACCAGAGCCAAACCTCCCAAAATGCTTACTGGCAAGTCAACTGGACGTGACGTCATTGGAGATCTCAATAAAATTGAGTTTTCCCCAGAACAGCGGCAGGGGAAGAGGAATTCGACTTTAGATATCCATCCTAAAAACACTGCTGAAGTTTTTTTAGGACGTACCTCTAACGCTCTTAATCCTGAAGTGGTTAAAACATGATTATTTTACTCCATGATGAAACTTACTCTGCAGGTTTAATATTGAAATTGAACACCAAGTTCCAGGCACTTACCTGCGACGAAGAATATAATACTTCTTATTGAAAAACCTCTCAAATCTCTCTACGACGGTTGCATTGCGTCTACGTTCTGCTTCCTCGATTCTCCTCTGTCTACGCAGGTAGGTGATCACCAGAGGGTCCGTCATATTGATGTCATCTACCGTCCCTGATACAAGCGGCTGCAGTTCTGGCGGCAGGGGTGCGCTCTCTAGATGGCAAAGGAAAAAAAAAACACTCAGAGCACAAGCGGTCAGCCATGTGTTATGTGTAAATGGACAGCGCAAAATACAAAGCAATACAAAGGTTCCAATCGTAACCCAATCGTATCGTAAACCGAGCAGTGTACTGTAATGCCGCGGTCGGCAGCAGACAGTACACAATGGGGAACAATAGCCAGACTGCTATTGGCTATTTCAAATTGCAATAGCAGACTGGCTATTGAAACCCCGCCCACTAAGAGGAGTGGGCTCCTCTGCTCAATGGGCGGGTGCAATAGCCAGCTTGCTAATGGCTATTGAAATTTGAAATAGCCAATAGCAGTCTTGCTATTGCTCCCGCCTGTTTACATTCACTTGCCGGTTGCGGAAGCCGGCAGGTGAATGGAGAAGCGGAGCACCTCGGGGATGGTTGCTTGAGAGTTACTATTAACTCTCAAACAACCAGAAACTACAGTTATCTGGCACCTACTAATCCCATGGGTGCCGAATAACTGGGAGTAAACTCCATCGTGAATGTGAAAGAATGGAACTCGATCGATCGCAACCCGAGGAGCATCTGTATGTAGTTAAAGCAGTTTATTTCTTTCCAGCTAGCTTTTAAGAACTCCAGGATTTTTTAAAATTAACCCTTGCAGTGGGATAACACTCACACCTCAAGGGTTAACTGCTTGTTTGGGTCTTGAGGGGTGAAAATTAAGATATGATCACCATATCCATGGTCCCATCTGGCTGCCAGACCAGTCCCCACAGCCTATTCACTTCATCATGTCCAATACAGGTCCATCAGATGTTTAGATGCCAAAGGACATGCCACAGCCGGAGTGAAGGGGAAGAGAGGTGTGCGGTCACTGTTCTGTTTAAAAGTGTGCTGGGTATATTTTCTGTTTTGTATACTGTCCTGCCCATGTTCACCTTTTGCTAGTTTCAATCAGATCAGAGCAGCTGCCATATTTGCTTTTAGGATTAGACGCATACAGACACTGGAAGTCTTCAGCTGCCTTGTAAAGGTGATGTCTGGGTTTTTGGTTGTTACTGTACCTTTAAGGAGGATGGGGATGACTCTAGGTGAGCCCTGCGCTCTATGCTATATATGTCCCATAGCTGGGATTGTGTAGAGTTAGGTACCCCAGTTATCAGAGGTGACTGGCTGCATTCATTGTTCGGCCAGCAATTTCCAGCCTGGCTTCTTTGGCAAAAGCCGATTGCATAATGAACTTTTGTCGAGCCGGCAGGTCCAGCCACTGCCAGAATTTCAAGCGATTCCTGGGAACCAACCTAAGTTCTAACAGTGAATGGCCAGCTAAAGTTTAATGTGCTATTTGTTATTCAGACAGGTTAAGGCCTCATTCACGCATCACATCCTGCACGTACAGCTCCGTCATGTATGCACGGCCATATCGAGCAGCTCCCGGGAAGGACATGTGCTGCGTGTGATTAGTACGCAGCCCCCGTCCTTCTCAATGGGACTACGCGGCCGTACGCCCCCCTACGCTCACCTCAAGTGCAGGTCTGTAGGGGTGCGTGTTTCCTGGCTCAGACGCAGACAGGATCCATCCTGTCAGCATACGAGTACGGACACCAGCACGGGCGTGCAGCGCGGGTGAGCGTAGGGGGGCTCACGGCCGTGTAGTCCCATAGAGAAGGACGGGGGCTGCGTACTAATTACAAACAGCACCTGTCCTTCCCGGGAGCTGCTCGGTATGGCCGTGCACGGAGCATGGAGCTGGACGTGCCGGCCGATTCCAGTGTGAATGAGGGCTTAAAGTAATGCCGCCTCCCACACCGCTTGGGTGCTTATATCAGCCTTTCCCAACCAGTTTGACGTGGCACCCTGGGGTTCCTCCTGGCTTCCTCAGGGGTGCCTCAAATTTTTCACACAGTGTTATGCCTTTGATGTGAAAGAGAGAGACTCTGATGTGAAAGTGGGGGGTTGTGATGTAAAGGGGGCTCCCACTGTGAAGAAGGGACCTTGATTTAAAGGGTTTTGTGTTTTTGCATTGGGTCCCCCCTTAAAATTCATACCAGACCCCTATCTTGGATAATGTTCTGAGATGGAAGGGGGGGGGGTCCAAGCGTCCAATTGAATTGTATTCAATGAATGGGATTTGCTTTCTTCTGACTGGTTCACTGCAAAGACATTTATTCCCCATAACAACTTACCGCTGCCATTCTCCACTCTCTCTTTTAGCTCCTGCAGGCGGGTGAGGTTCTTTTCCAGGGTCACAGCTGTAGTGTTCACATACAGATACATGTAACATGAGGGGCCCGGGGACACTGTGAACACTTTGTGGTACTCCCCACCTGGCAGCTGAAACACAGAAATAGATTGCTTAACATCAGGGTGTAAAAATGAACATTAATGCCCATAGGCAAAATGAAAATGCCATCCCTCAACTATTTCTAATTTTATAGAGCATACGAGTGTGAGCATAGTGCATGGGAGTGTGCATGCACAGAGCAGGGGTGGGCAACTTTGGCCCTCCAGCTGTTGTTTGACTACAAGTCCCATGAGGCATTGTAACACTGTGACAGTCACGACTCCCAGAGGCAGAGGCATAATGGAATTTATAGGTAAAGTACAGCAGGAGGGACAGAGTTGCCCACCCCTGGCATAGAGCGTTGGAGTGTGTGAGTGTGTGCATATACCAAAGAGTGTTTGTTCAAGGAAAAAAAGTTTCCATTTTGCTCCTTTGTTTTTTTCATGACTATGGTTGAAAGTGAATGTCAATGGACCCTAATAAAAAATAATAAATGGAACGAAGATTTTGAAACATTTCAATTTTGTTTTTTTAGCAAACTTCTACTGGTATGTGTCCAGCTTTCCAGTGAAGGGGATGAACTCTGTGCTCCATGAGCCCCTGTATTACCTGCATTTGGTCTCCTTCCTTCAGGGTGAAATTCTTTGCCTCCTTCACAAGCTCCACATTGACCTCCCCCTGCAGTACTTGTATGCTGGTGTTGCTTAGGTCTTCATGCAGGAAATTCTCCAAGTAAAGACCTGAGAAGGACACAGGAGAAGAAAATCAGGTCAAGGTAGAGATAATTAAATGGAGTAATCCACTTCTGTCCAGCTGGTAGGGCCACACACACAGTGCTAGAACTTCTCCTGGTTTCTGTGAATTGGCCCGAAATTCTAACAGTATATGGCCAACTTATGTGGAATGGGCAGTATTATTATTACGTAGTATTTACATAGCGCCAACAATTTGCGCAGCGCTTTACAATATAAGGAAGACGTTACAATCACAATACAATACAGTAAACAGAGGAAGAGAAAAGGTATAAAAGTCAATGCAACAATAAACAGACTAAGAACCGTCGTCCTTACCAGGGAAGTCTGCTATGAAGACCACATCCGTCTGATTGTCCAGAGAGCTCTCGATCTCCTGGAATTTGGATCTCCATGGTGACAGGTCAATTAGTAATGGTTGTACCCAGGGTGTTTTACGGAATGGTGACCAGTCGGCCTTCACTATGTCCACCGTGGGATCGTAGAGCCTGGTAGAGCAGCAGATGGGCATCATCAGTACATGTAAGGCAATGCAGAACAGAGGAAGTCATTGAGAAACACTGCAGAAAAAACACGCATGTGATGAAAGTAACACCAGTACAGTCCATGACTCCTAACGGGCCACTACATGGGATGAAATACAAATAATAACCCGAGACCAAATATAGCTCCAGCATTATTCATACAATGACCACAGACTCTATGCATGGATTATATTTATGATTTTTAGCTTTAAACAAAGTGGTTAAGGGTTGGAACCCTCATCAGTTTTTTTTACTGCTACCCGGGGGGGTTCCATTAGAGTTCCCCTCACTTCCTGTCCAGCCGATAATATTTTACCAGACAAGTGAGGGGAATGCTCGAAGGGCAATGATAGGCAGAAATAAAGATTGTTTAGTAGCGTAGGGGAAGGTTAGAAGCCATGTCGGATTTTGATTTGTAGAACAAGTAGAGATGCTGGATTTAAGTATCAGATCGGTCAGATCATAATAAAAGCACATTGGCTTTGATACACCCAACAAAAACAGGACGTCCCTCAAACAAGGGGCTCAGATCTGAAGATTCAAGTGAATAATCTGATCAAAGAGCCAAACGAACAGTCCAAGAACTTTGAATATTGGTATACAAACGACAACATAGATCAACCAATTCCTTCTGTGGATCTTTTAGAGATTTCAGTAGGGATGCACAGATACCGATACTGGTATCAGTGCCGATACTGAGAATTTGGGTGAGTGCGCATCCAAATGCTCAGATACGTACCCAGATACCGGAACTGTTGGTCAGAGGGAGATTCCCTCTGACCAGATGGGATGAGAGGGAGCATGGAGCCAGGGCCGGATTTACTCTCCCTGCCGCCCCAAGGCCAGGTCCTGTGATGCGCCCCCCCCCTTTCCCATCAATGGAGAATGGCAACCAGATGGCAGGGCGGTGGGGTTAGTGTCAATTTTTTTTTTTACTGTTTCTTAATTTTTTTTTACTTTATCACTTATTTTTTTATTTAATTATTCTTATTTTTTTTAATTTTTATTTATTAATTATTTTTTTTTAATCCATGTAGTCTGCCTCACTCTACATTCAGTCCCGCTTGTACAAAGCAGGACTGAATGTAGAGAGGGCAACTTCCGCAGAAGGACACCGCTGCCGCCCCTCTGCTCCCCGATGCCAGGTTGGCCTTGTGGGGAATCCGGGCCTGCATGGAGCACAGGGTCCAAGCTCAGATCCAGAATGCAATACTCCAGAAATTGTCCTTCTCAGTGACAGCTACTTACAAACAAAGCCATGTGATCAGCACATCATAGCCAACATTGTAATCTCCTAATTGGGAACCGCCATGATGGGCTTCCAATGGCTAGCCTGCCCAGGCAACTGTTAGTGACATCATAAGCAAGTAATGAGCAGTACGAAGGAGTGTGTGCTGCTCATTCCAAAATGAAAGTTAGATGAATGCTCCCTCTTCACGGAGTATCATGCACGGGAATGGTAATCTACATATTGCAGACACAAAGGGGTGAATGTCACATTTGCAGAGTCATTGTTATTGTATATATCGTGAGATCTCATCCGCTTATAATGAACATCAGTTGTTATACTACTCGTCATGCGGCCAGATGTAGTAGTGCAGAAAACAAACAGTCCGGCCTCCTAGAATAAACACACCAATCATTCAGGGCCAAAATATTTAAAATGCTTTCATGAGATGAAAGGACTCGGTCAAAAATCTATTAACTGTAATAGACAAAGTCGGAACACTACATATTATAATCCACTTCATAACAGGAAACCATAATGGGCTGAGCACAGGGGTCCGAGCACAGGGGTCTGACCACAGGGGTCCGAGTACAGGGCCCAAGCGCAGTATCAGCAGAGGATCCTACCACAGGACTAAGTACAGAGTCTTAGCACAGGACTCAGACCCTGAGCTGAGCCGTGTGCTCGTACCCAATGCTCGGCCCTTTGCTGAACACAGACACAAATAAAAATGTGAAGATTCATGTACATAAAGTGAAAAAAGCAATACCGGCGCCCCCCGGTTTGCAGAGAAATCCGGCTGTAAAGTTCATTGGTACACCATAGAGGCAGCTCCCACCAGACAACAACGAGGTTCTGATGAAGGGGGCGTGCCCCTGAAAAGCGTAGACCTTTTAAAAAAACATACGGGAGCAGAGGACGCTGATTTGGAGATCCCCTCAGACTTCCCCTGCTGGAGATTTTATATTTTATCGTTTCCTTTTACGCTTATGATCATTAGCTTTCGTGTAAGTACATTTTCACTTGCGTGTTGTACTCATCAAATAAAAGTTTTACACTATGGATCCGCTCTGTGTTGCTTTTGTTTCCCATGTACATAAAGTCTAATAAAGAGTCCAAAAGCATTTTATTCTAAATCTGTAGCAAAGAAGGAATATGGAGGAAGGCAGATCTGCCCATTTATATGCATACTGCTGAAATTGATAAATAAATATCCATGACGCTTTGATCTAAACTAAAATATGCCCCCTGGAAAAAGATTGCAAATGGCTTGTGTATTAACATGGATGGATACCACCGAAAGGGGTCAGGTTAGCAGTGACATTGATAAATAGATGAATGCCTGAGGGTCATTAGTCCATGGGACAGTCCGGTCCCCCTGGTGGTATTTACTGCTCACACCTGCGTCCATCCTGCACCAAAACGTAACTCAGAAACTGGGACAGTAATGACATTTTATGACCTCTTGGTCCCTCTTCATTTCCCTCGTAACCAGAGTATAGCCCTATGTGTAATAAAACCTAAAGATATAAAATATATATATATATATATATGTATGTGTAATAAAACTTTGTGTATAGCCCTATGTGTAATAAGACTTTGTGTATAGTCCTATGTTAAATAAGACTTTGTGTATAGCCCTATGTGTAATAAGACTTTATGCAGGGCTCAACATTTCAAGTCCTAAGCTACTAGCCAGGCCTGAAAAGTTACTCGCCACCAGTTGCCCCACCTAACCCCTACCCTGCCCCGGAACACCGCTGAACGATCCCTCTCTCTTCTCCCGACCGCTCCAGGAAGCGGGCACAGAGAGGCGGCTATGATCACACCTGTCAGCGTTCCCTCTCTCTGCACCCGGCCGCTGCAGCTTCAGAGCGGCCAGAAGGAGAGAGGGAGCAATAACGGGTGTAATCAGAGCCGCCTCTCTGAGTGGAGCTGAAGCTGCCGGGACGAAAGAGAGTGAGCGCAGAGAGCTAGCTGCGGCTCTGGATTGATCACTACCGCCGCGGCACTCGCTCGCTCGCTTCTGTTTTCTCTTCTCCTTCTCGGGCTCGGCCGCTCTGTAGCTGCAGCCGGCGAGAAAGAGAAGAGAAAACAGAAGAGAGCGAGCGATCTCCGCGGCGGTAGTGTCCCATCCCTAGTCCCGCCGGCGAGGCAACATTGCTGACATTCCACTCGCCACCCCCCGCAATTTTCACTCGCCAATTGCGAGGGGGCGAGTGGAAATTTTGAGGCCTGCTTTATGTATAGTCCTATGTGTAATAAGACTTTATGTATAGTCCTATGTGTACTAAGACTTTATGTATAGTCCTATGTGTAATAAGACTTTATGTATAGTCCTATGTGTAATAAGACTTTATGTATAGTCCTATGTGTTATTGGACTTTGTGTATAGTCCTATGTGTAATAAGACTTTGTGTATAGTCCTATGTGTAAAAAAAACTTATTTTTAGATTCGGTTGTCCATCAATAAAATCAAGGCACCCCAAACAGAGCGCATTCGCACATGAATAGACAATTAATGGTCACGCTGAAAGTACAGACCCAGTACTTCTATATGAGGCTGCAAGGTACTCACCTCTGCTGGAAGCGATCATTGATAGACACCCACACATCAAAGTATATCTCGGGCTCAGAGATGTTATATGCCCCCAGAAGGCCATGCAGGCAGGTGGCGTACTGCTTCAGCATATCCCCGTGATCCTTCCAGCGCCGCGTCTGTGTGAACACCTGAAAAATGACACAAGATGGTCAAGACTTTCACACTCTCATCTGCAAAAGCTGCGGCAAACAAAAAGTAAACTGTTGACTGTAGCAGCAAAATTTAGGGACTGTTTGACTACTTTAGCCTGCAGGATATCACAAATAGAAAAGTTATGCTTTTACATGAAATAAAACTATGCAAAATGTTATCACTGAGGAATGACAGAAAACATCAGCATAGAATTACCCCAGGGATCCAGCTCTGCACACACTATAAAAGGGACATAACAATCCAGATACACCCCCGGAACCGTGTATGGCTTATTAGCGGAACCTCTGGGGATGATTACAGATTCAGTTCCTTAACCATTTAGGTACAATAAAAGCTTAAAGCTGAACTCCAGGTATAAATATTTATATACAGTATAGTTAGATTGGTCTAATGTAAATATATGTTTTATGCCTGGTATGGCCACAAGGATCCTGTATAGCACTGACGTAGCCAAAGCTACTACAGAACTGGTCGTGATCTTCCAGGGCTTGTATGGCGCTGTGCCAAGCAACTTTCCCTTTGCTGTGAAAACAATGTGGGGGAGGCAAGTTGCTCGCTCGGCACAGCGGCCGTTCAGAGAACACCTAGTATTTGCATCAATAATTACAAGGTGTTCTCGGATAGGAGGAGGGGCGGTGATGTCATGGCCTAACCCTCGCCTAATCAGAGATCGCTTTTTATCGATTGATAAAAATACTCGGTGTTCTTTGAATGGCCGCTGTGACGAGCGAGCACCCCCGTGCCGACTAGGTTCCTGATAGATAAGTCACCCCAGCTATGGCTCACTGTCTATCCTGCAAAACAAAAACGGAGTGTAACTTCTGGTGAAAAGAAAAGCTAACCGAGCAACAGGGATAATTCTTATTCCAAACACTATGGAGTATGAACTGGAGAGTTCTCCATAACTGCAGTTAGAAGTGTTAAGCGGGAAAGCTGAAGATGGCTAAATATACACGCAGGCGTGACCTTCAAAAGCCAGATGTACTTCTTGGCATGCAACACCTTCCTTGAATCTGCTATCTGAGAGACCCACCACAGGAAGTTTGTTGGGTTTTATATAAACAGAAGTGTGGCCCTTAGCCAAGCTGAAAGTCACAATCCAGGGTAGGAAGTGTCCACGGGGAGAATCAGACCAGAGACAGTACACACATGGACCGGCCAGCACAATTCCGATGGCTTGTCACTTGTGCTCACCATCTCTGTACGTTGTGTTGGCTTGGACAATTGGGGGGGGGCTTGTAGTGACCACGGGTGTAACTCAAATGAAGAAATAAAGTCACCGGCACACCAAATAGTAATTTAGCAATAGTCCATTTACCGACACATTGCCATTCAATGAAAGCGCTTTCGGGGGCCTCAAGGGGTCCCCTTGAGGCCCCGAAAGCATCATTCTGAGCCTGATGAAGGGGACCCCTTGAGGCCCCGAAAGCGCTTTCATTGAATGGCAATGTGTCGGTAAATGGACTATTGCTAAATTACTATTTGGTGTGCCGGTGACTTTATTTCTTCATTTATAAATGCCTTCACCCAGGATTGACACTTTAAGTGGATTCAATTGGAACGTGTGTGAATTCTGGGTGAAAACATTTATAAATAGACCCCTTTGTGTTGTATTGGCTTCTTCTTGAAAGGGCCTGGCGGCACATCTTAGCACATGAAGAAATGAACACTATCCTGCAGGTGAGTTGTGATGCGTCCTGGGTGTGTTGCCCACCATCTTCCTGGCAGAAAGATCCTGCGTAGGTATCAGTATTTTATTACACCTGTGTGCATGAACCCCATACTATGCTTTCCAGATCAAGTTCTCCTGCATTCAGGTGCACTTGCACCTAAATGCATTTAGACATGTTCCCTGCACATACAGAATTCCATTTTATCTAAACGCAGCTAAACTGAACACATGTAAATGTAGATAAACGCACAGAATGAATACCATTTCCATTCATTTAGACGTATTCAGAGTATCTAGTCTGCCCCTGGACGCACTGAATTCCATTGTCTCTAAATGCACACCGTGAATTATACAATTTCCATTCATTAAATGCATTTATGTGTGTTTCACAATGTCCTAAAAAGCATGTATGTCACTGCCAGTGTGAATGAGGCCTTACAGGGACATGGATGCCATAGAAGTATCTTTTACCATAGTAAAGGTTGTTGTTTTACTACAGTTACCATAGAGTCGTGTGACGACCATTTGGATTCAGATGGTTCCTAACAGAGGTCCTCTTTATATACCAGGTTCAAATGTATTAATACAGACAGGTACACCTCGACTACTTAGGTGGCACGTAATTCCCCTTGAATGCTGCGTATGATAAACAAATGGCTGTAATTGCGGTTATGTAGCCAAGGTACGTCACATTACAGAAATATATTTAAACCCACAGACTGCTATTCATTCCTGACATGGGTCATATCAGATAAAGAATTCAGAAGATTGTGGTTTTATTCCAGCACGGGTTGCAGCCAGTCACTCACCCCAGGATTAAGATATCCAAGCTCTCCTGTGACACCGTCTTTATAGGTAACTTTCACATGCTGGTGAGAGCGGGAATGTACCATCATATCCCAGGAGTAACCATACAGGCCGTTCGTCCAGTTATTGTAGCCCTGAGGAGAGAGATACAGACTGTAATTATGCAATATATTATTTTCATTTGTTACATAGTATTTGAGGTTGAAAAAAGACACAGGTCCAACAAGTTCAACGTATGTGTGCGTGCGTGCGTAAAAGTACCCCTGTATGTTATGGTCTCTTAGGAAGGTATCTAATTGATATTTGAACGGATCAATATTCTTTGCAGGTACCACTGCTTGTGGTAGAGACTTCCAAAATGTATTCGCTCTAACAGAAAAGAATCCCCTACGCCCTTTGTGGATAAATCTTTTCTCTACCAGTTTTAGGTGGTGGCCTCTAGTCCTTGTTAGGGGGTTGCCATCACCACTGAACATTTTGTACAACAAAATCATGTCCCCTCTTAATCGCCTCACTTCCAGCGTGAACAAGTTTAAATTTAGTAACCTCTTCTCATAGCTTTGGTCCTCTAGTCACTGAATTAGTTTGGTTGCTCTTCTTTGGACCTTCTCCAGCTCAAGGACATCCTTTCTGTGGACTGTTGACCAAAACTGAACCTTGAGGCTGGTTCAGCCTCAAGATGGAGGCCGAACCAGTGATCTGTAAAGTGCCGAAATGATTGCTTTGTCTCTACAGTACATTCCCTTTTTAATACAAGACAGTAGGGAGGTTCAGATACCAAGTACAGTACTCGGTACAAGTACAGATACTTTTCCAGCTCCAGGACTAGACTAGAGAAAAATTCAGTTAGGAGGCAGCTGTCATTTGTAAGGAGCACACGGAGCTCCTGGGATTTGTACATCTCTGTTTTAATCCATTATTTGTTTTTATAAAGATACACACTGAGTGGCCAGATTATTATGACCACCCCATCAGTACTTCGTTGGGCCACGAGATAACTCCACCAGATGACTTCATTGGGCCGCCTCGCGACTCCGCGAGATGTTGAAAGGTGATGCAAGGAATCTGACACTGCACTGTTGCCCTTCTGTTGTCTTGTGTCAAATATATAATACGATTATATGTTTGACACATGTTGTTTGGGCACGAGATAGCCCTGAATTATAGAGTGGCCTGGACATATTGAGGTTGATCCTTTATTCATTTGTTCACAACCAATCACGGTTGGGTTATTAGCAGTTACAATATTAGACACATACATGGATTTAGGCCATCACGAAGTTAATTTTATTTCACATACTTGTCGCTTATATGATTAGTGCTGCACACCTGGTAAAATCAAGTATTACACCTCATTTCACTAACCCTAAACTTAATGAGCATTTACGGGGCCCCCCACACCGCAAGGGTAGTTTTTCCTGCCTGGAGTGGGGCTTTAAATCTCTACTGCTGTAGTAAAGCAAAAAAAGGGTACTGTGACTGA
>NW_017306482.1:1257205-1271828 GCF_000935625.1 Nanorana parkeri
AAAAAAAGAGGGGACGTTGACTCAAAAAAAAAAAAAAAAAAAAAAAAAAAAGTAAATGCATGACATGAACTTGTTCTGCATTTTATACTTTTAAAGAACTCTGGGTAAGATTTTTATTAACCCTTTAAGTGGAGCGACCCCCCATTGTGGATAGGGTGACGTGAGACTGCACTCACCTGTGTAATGAAATGTGAATATGGCAGGAACAGCTGCTCTAGTATATAGATGACGGTAAAGATGGCTCCTAGTTTCTGCCGCAGCCCATACCGCACGGTTCCTTTCCCCTTCTGACTGGGGTAGACACACTCTGTACTCTTCTGCGGCGGTTGAGTGCGGGGTAGGATGCAATGCAGGCAGCGGGGCAGTTTGGACACAAGTCGTCGTGGCCAGTCAGGGTAACAGAAGAGAGGGCTGGTGGCCAGCATGGTGTAAGAGAACATCCCTGTGAAGAGAACATCAGATAAAGAACTGTGGGAGTTTTTCTTAAAGAATACCCATGAAGTGATACTCTCCCCTTCCCCTGCCGCAAAGGTTAAATACCCAATAAACGCAGGGGTAGACACCAGGTGTGGTGCAACTGCAAATCCCATTAGGCAATGCAAGACTCTGACAGGCATGGCTCCCAGAGGCAGGGGCATCATGGGATTTGTAGCTACACAACAGCTGGAGGGCCGGAGTTTGCCCACCGTCGAGGAAGACTAGAATTCGGCAGTGAATGCTTTTCACCGTCTCCACTTACCGATACTGAACAGCTGGGAATTCATACAGTGGAAATAGCTGACGAAAAACATGCTTATCGGACGTGTGACATCGAAGAAGAGGAGGTATCCTGCCGTCAGGTCTAAGATCAGACCTCCCCAATGGACCACCACCAGGCTTGTCATCTCCTCAGACAGGAGCAACCTACCAGAAAAACACACAGGGCCTGATGAATGAAAACTGGAGGAAGATGGAGGTCTTTGCGACTCAAATTTCAGTAACATTTTAGCACGCCAAACAGCACGCTGATTTTTGGTGCGGCAATAAAGACAACGTTTTGTCGCTGCACCAAAAATCAGCGTGCTTATAGGCTGATACGAGAAAAGGCCCCGACTCAGATTTGGGGAGTCAGGAGACAATTTAGGGCTCCAAAACATCTTCAACTGTGACTAATAAAAGGATTCCTGCCAGCAAGAGATGTGAAGGCGAGAACTACGATTCCCAGAGCCTCTCTGTATGTACAAACATAGGTGACGATTTACCAGAAGTCCCTATTCATGTACTGTGACTGTGCACCAATTCACATTTAAAAATTAATTTCATTTGATATTTTTAAAAACTGTTTTGGTTTTTTTTTTTTAACTTTAATTGCTATCTCATAGGGGAGCTCAGAAGCCCCCCATGTGATAGCAGATTGGAGGTGACAGGTACTCTTTAAGGTGATACTGGGGATCCAAAAGACTCCTAGTGTCACCTTTACACTCTCAATAACCTATTGAAGTGCAGATCGCACTTCAATAGCTTATTGCTGGGCTTCAGGTGCCTAGCAATAACAACTATGGGACCGGAAGTGATGCAATACGCATAGCTCCCGGTCCCATAGCACGGGAAGGAGATCGGTGAACGGAGGTTTGCTGATCTCCTCCCTAGCTTCCTACCGACACCCGAGATGCCGGTCCTGGGCCCGTAGGAGGGGCAGCGGAGCCCGGGAAACACGGCAGGGGTGATGGGCGGGCACTTTACCGGCCTGTAGAGACGATCTGGCAACAGCTGAGTCGCCAGGATCGCTTCTATTGTAAAGCAGAGTCCCGGCGGCTAAAGCTGTTTAAACGGGCCTGATGCCAGTGACTATGTATGTTATGGTCATTAAGCGCTTAATATTGATTAATAAATATATGCTTTAATATAGGGGTGGGCAACTCTGGCCCTCCTGCTGTTGTGGAACTACAAGTCCCATGAGGCATTGCAAGACTGACAGGTACAGGCATGATTGAGGTGAAGACACGTTGGGATTTGTAGTTAAAGCACAGCTGGAGGGCCAGAGTTGCCTACCCCTGCTTTAATGTCAATTTAAAGATCAAGGCTTGGGTGGTACATTGGTACACGGTGGTGTATGTTCATGCACGTGTAAAGAAATCTGTCCTTCAATCAGTCCCCAAATTGCACATTGACAGCAATAGTAAACAATAGAAGCTGCCTATAGAGTCCATTGTATAAACCTGCTCCAAATAAACAACCAGAAAGGTAAGAAATCATTTTTTAATTACTTTTAGGTCCGCTGTGTGAATGGGAATATGTAACATACATATAGTGGAAATATGGGGGGAAAGTTCTCTCAATGATCTGTGTGGTGCAGCAGCAATAATCTCCCATTATAATCTATGACTAAACTGCGCCACCTAGTGACCAACCTGTGCAGTTCAGACAGACCTTGCAGACAACCTTCTCTACTACTGACCACATCTGCAGACAAGTTCAATGGATGGAACAAAGCAGAAGTAGAATCTTTTCATGGTAATAACCATTTACATGGCCATTACAATAAATAGTACAAATATATGAAGTACTAGAGTTTCTTTTAAGGAAAGTCTAGTAGTCTGGACACAAAATACATACTTAATGGTTGGATTGAAAGCTCCT
Source organism: Nanorana parkeri (assembly GCF_000935625.1). Taxonomy (NCBI): domain Eukaryota; kingdom Metazoa; phylum Chordata; class Amphibia; order Anura; family Dicroglossidae; genus Nanorana; species Nanorana parkeri. Next base: position 1,259,825 of record NW_017306482.1, read on the forward strand.
GGAAGGTTTATTAGAATATAATGGAGCTGTAATGGTGTAACTGGGATCTGTTGTGGACCGCCAATATATATTTTATATCCTCTTCCATTCTGGGTGACATGTAGAAGCTCAATCTTTACCAGGAAAACACTAACATACTATATTGGTGGAGATCTCTGTAGTATTGGTGTAATATTTGGATATTTACACACTACAAGGAATATGCACATGTGTTATGCTAAAATGGGATTCCACATGTGAATCCAGTTTTACAGCTAAACCTCATGAGTGTTCCTTATAGGAATTGGTCATGGCGTGCTGTGATCCTTAACTCAGACCTTCCCATCACCAACTATAACCCCCCCTCGTAGCAGTCTGCTATTGATCATTCACTATGATGATTTTAGTCCCCTATTAGTGGTCATGGTATAAACTGTAGTAGTGATAGCATTATAAAGCATCACAAAGTAGGCAACCTCAGCACTCCAGCTGTTGTAGAACTACAAGTCCCATGAGGCAATACAAGACTGACAGCCACACATATGACTCCCATAGGCAGATGTTTGCAGTTTTACCACAGCTGGAGGGCAAAGGTTGCCTACCCCTGTAATAGGCAGCACAGGGGGGCTGAGGCTACTAGGTGCAATTACAAGCTGAACCCCCCATATTGGATGGAATTAGCTTTTCAGTATATGTAAATGAATACAGTGTTTGTTTGATACACATGCAGTCTTACTTGAATGGGTCAAAGAGCCAATGACGTGACAGCGTGCCCATGGAGTACCCTTCCACCCAGTCTGCATCCAGCTTCTTGATTCCAGCGATAAAGTACACAATGAAGATCTGGAAGATATCACACAGAAAAGTAATGTTCAAGCTTATAGAAAGATATTAACCTGCATTTCCATTCTTCCAGTAAGACGAACTATACCAGGGATAGGCAAACTTTAGCCCTCCGGCTGTGGTGAAAAAAAACATCCCACGAGGTAGGGATGCACCAACACTGGTTTTTCGGTATTAAGTACGAGCACTGATATTTGTACTCTGGTACTCGCTGATACAGAGTACCGATACTTCCGGTAGCATGGAGCCGGATTCCCGGGCACTCAGGAAGCCGCGCAGCGTGTCATTACCCGCTGCCCGGCTTCTTGATTGCCCGGGAAGCCGGCATCCCATCCACTCAGCATAGAGCCGGCTTCCCGGCCAATGAGGAAGCCGGGTCGTAAGGATGATGCCCGTGTTGTTTAAGCACCATGATATGCCCGATTATTATATATTTTTCATATGATCTTTATGTATGTATAGGGCAGTGTTGGCGAACCTCGGCACTCCAGCTGTGCCAAAACTACAAATCCCAACATGCATCTGCCTCTGGGAGTCCTGCCTGTGGCTGTCAGAGCCTTGCAATGCCTCATGGGACTTGTAGTTCCAAAACAGCTGGAGTGCCGATGTTCGCCACCACTGGTATAGGGGGAGAGACGAATCACGATACATGTATGTGAAACAGCTGTTGCCGTGTTGTAAAACACTTGTAGCTGCACTGAAGTCTCCGACTTGGAGCTTCTTCTCGACATGGTACCCCTGCCTGCATTGTAGTCCAGGGGCCTGTACAGTATCCCTGACAGATCTACTACAAGGATACAAAAGCTCAGATATCCTCAGACGGGATCACACCTTTTATTTTTGCAATGATCTGATGGTTGATGATGGGCCGGTGCAGCTTACAATTTAATATCACTCTGAAGCTGGCTGGTCTGATGTTCTGCACTGACTCTAATAAGGTAATTGTGGGAAAATATGTGTATTATACGGGCCAGATACAACCTATTATAAAGCTGTAACCTGTAATTACCTGGGTCCTGAGCACAGTGTAATTCCACAGCGGGACGTGTGCATTGCGTTTGCGAGGACTGAATAAGCCATCAATAGACCTATGTGATAATAGAAATACAAATCACTATAACCTGTGATACTGGATACTAATACAAGTTTATAATAATTACCTAATACGTATAATAATCAAGAAGAGGGAATATTGTTTCCTATATTTAAAGAAGATATGACTCCCGTGATGGACTACAATCACACGTTTAGTTTACTAATTTGTACTGAGATTGTAGTCCATCACAGAAGCGAGCTTGAAGTGGTGACTTCTTTACAACACACAGGGGGCATGGGGAACAAAAGTAGCCCCCCTCCAGAAGGAAGGACAGTGTCGGCAGCAATTCAGAGATGATTTGAGGATCTACAGCCGAGTGACACACAAATAAGATACATTTATGGTAATAGTTAAAAGGTACTTGGATGAATTTTTAAGGTTTAATTCCGGAGTTTACGGTCACTTTAAACAGCCCTGGGAATCAGCAGTTTGCTTGGTCCCGGCCACCACGTGGACTGGAACCACCAGCTGTTAGTGATAACTAGCATCCGACACTGAGCCCAAGAGCTGCATCAATGAGCTCCTGTGCTTCTGATCTTGCTATACAGTGCTCCATAGCAGCTCTTGTAGCAGATCACTGCAAGCACAATGCTTCCACACGGTGTGTTTTGACCCCTGAAACCTGTTGTCATGTTTTGTCTTTCTGGTTGTCATCCATACTTATACCACTGCGAGTCTGCAAGTCTCAGAACATACCACCGTACAGACAACAGAGGGGTGTTGCTGATAAATTACCAGTAGCGATTGGCATTCATCAGGGTCAGCTGGAATCCGATCAAGCCGTAGAGATAAGAATGGTTGTTCCAAGCGGTCTTGTCTAGGAAGAAGACATACCAGTACGGCACTACAAATAGCAGGCAGCTAAGGCGGTAGAAGCATCCGAGGGTTATGCCCAGGGCCCCTGGAAGAGAGGAGACACTACAGTGAATATACAGAACAGTGCAGCAATGAACAATGTTTGAGGGTTTTAAGGCTCATTCACACGGATCTGCACATCTGTTCGGCATGAATGCCTTTACAGAGAAGCAGAGGTGCTGCGTTTAATTGTACACAGCCGCCTGTACCCCCTATGGCAGGATAGATCCAGGTGCCCAGACATTTGGATGCACACACAGGTGCAAGTCTTTGCACGGGCATGCATGCCCATGTGAGTGAACCAGGGATGCACTGAAATCTCGGCCGCCAAAACATATCGGCCCAAAATGGCACTTTTGGCAAAATGCCGAAAGTGCTATTTTTTGGCCGAAATAGCGATGCATCTGTGATTTCTCTCCTCCCCGCTGGGCGGTGCTCTGTGTCCCAGCAGGGAGGAGAGAAACTGTCACAGGAGGCCGAGCAGTGCGGGAGGAGAGTGCTGTGAGCGCCCGGCGTCTCTCCTCCCCGCACCGCTTGGCCTCCTGTCACAGATCAGAAAAGTGGCGGTGACAGCTGTCACAGAAGGCAGGCCGGTGGTGCGGGGGAGGAGTCAGCTGTCAGATCAAGCTCTCCTCCCCGCACAGCCGATCCAGGAAAGATTGCGGGTACAAGCAGTCAGTGAGTGTTTGTAAATAATTAAGGGCAGAGTATGTTTAGTATATCCCCAATTATGAATGAATGGGAAGTGATCTACATCACTTCCTGTTCATTCATGATTGTGGATATAGTAAATACACAATGTCCTCATGTTATGAATGAACAGGAACACTCAGAGTAGAGGATTCCTGTTCATTTATAACAGGGGATGCAGAAAAAGAGATAGAGGACTCTGTTCTCAATCTCTTTTTCTATTTTAAAAAGGGAAATATCAGGGGTTTAGACCCCAATATTCCCCTGAAACCCACCCAACAGTAAAGTAAAAAATTTAAATATTAATAAAAATAAAATATAAAAAAATGTAAAAGTTTATAAAAACTAAAATAAAAATAAAATATTGGAAAAAGAAATAAAAAACAACATTTTCGATTTCGGCCCGACATTTTTTTTTCATTTTGGTTTTTACATTTTAATTTCGGTGCACCTCTAGAATGAACCCCATCTGAACTCACACAGGCGCCACCTATGCATTACAGAGCAGCAGGTGCGTTGCACGGTATTGCGGCCAGGAGCACGTTTGGGATGCCAGTCATATGAATGGCAATGCAAAGCACCTGCCACACTAACGCACAGTAGGTGCATTGCGCGGTACCGTGCGATTAGCACACGGCATAAATGTGAACAGGTCTTCACACCTACAATGTCTATTGGTTTGGCCCTCCACAACAGTCCCAGCTTCTCATGTGGCCCCTTAAGAAAATGAATTGCCCACCCCTGCATTAGAGAAATACAGACATTACACCTTTCCATACGTGTTTATATTGAGAGAAATGACTGAAGCATTAGCCAATAGGCATGTACAATGCAATGACAACAAATCTCCCACCTAGTAGCATGATGACGTAGACCAGGTACATCCAGTCCAGGGGCAAAGGTCGGAGGTTGTTGAAAAGAGGGAATCGGCAGACGTCCAGCCCATCCAGATACTTGTGGTCCAGGTAACTGAGTCCGCGCTCCTGGGGGATGTCCAGAACCATAAGAAGTCCTGCAGGGAAGGCAGACACAACAACATTCAACATAACTGCTCTGCACAGAACAGCTCTATAATATATTTCCTCATTTATTTAAATAGGACATTGAAATTGTACAGGGGGCACAACAATTACCACCAACTTCTCACTATGGGGTCTATTTATAAACAATTCACAAAGACATTCGCCCTACAAATCTCTGTGAACATTTATTAAATGTTAATAAAGACAAAACCGAACATTCTTAGTATATTTTCTTTTCAGTTTAAATGTAATGTAATGAATGTGATGATACTGAATTATGGCCACTAGATGGAGCTGAGGAGACATTCATTTTTGCCCCTATGCGCACTCCTGCAGACTAGAACAGGTGCGCAAGGACAAAGAGTGGTAGGGGTGCTGGAAGTAGAGTTGCAACTAACGATTATTGTCAAAATCTGTTAGCCAATTATTAAGTTCGGTTAATTGGATACAACATTTTTTTTTAAATGGCTCCATTGATGGGACTACTAGTTTGTATTGAGATTGAAGTCCATCACAAGAGCAAGCTTGGAGCGGTTGAAGTAAAAAAGCACCGGCTATAGTGGAATACAACAAATCCCAGCAATAGTACATTATAGCTGGCGGTATTCTGCATTGCGCTGTATAATGTACTATTGCTGGGATTTTTTTGTACTCTATAGCTGGTGGTATTCTGCATTGCACTGTATTATTGCTGGGTTTTGTAGTCCTCTATACAGCGCAATGCAGAATACCATCAGCTATAACGCGTGGATGTGGGCGGGTGGGTCTGGCAGCGGCGAGCGTGAGGTGGGGAGGAGGTGCTGTGCACAGCGTGTGTGGAGCCGTAAACAGGGCCAACTAATCGGAAACCGATGATTGAAAAAGTTGACAACTTTTTCAATCATCGATTATTATGGATTTAGTCGATTAGTTGTTGCAGCCCTAGCTGGAAGACAGCACAGCTACCGGGAATGCTGGGATCAGTAGTGCAGAGGTGATTGCGCAGAACCTCTGCGCACAGACTGGTTACGGCTTCCTGACAAGGGCAAGACATTCCTCTCTCCCCTCCTCCTTCTCCAAGCTGGTAGATGGAAGGCTGCTGGAGTCTGCTCTGTCCCTTGTGTTCTTATAGTGGACAGGAAGTTCAGGGAAGCCGAGCGAGTTGCAGCTGTTCTGAAACATGATGACTAGAAGTGTTTGGGCAAAAAACGTAAAGGAATACTTTGCTGGGCCATGTAGATTTGTTTAATCCGGATTCATTATTGAAAATAAAGTCTGAGAGTTTCATATTACTTTAAACCGTTTGGGCTGGTTGCCATGTCTATGAACCCCACTACCCAGCCAAGCGTTGTGTGGAGGATAACTGATGAGGACAATGACATTGCACTTGCTCTGGTTTCTGCTCTTCCTCCCTACAAGTCAGCATCTGCGAATGCGCACAGACCGGGATTAACAAGGAAACAGAAAATTATTTACAAAGTGTTAATATACAATTGTTAATTGTGACCGTTCATAATATGCCATCCAAGACCGTAAATGATGGATGGCATTTTATTCACAATTAAAGGAGAACTATGAGGTGAGTGATTTCCACTCATCCTCATAGTTCGAGCCGACGTGTGACAAAGAAGTCGTCGCACGTCGGCTCATTAGATCAGGAAGTGAGCGAACACATACCGTTGCTCTCTCACTTTCCGATTGTCTCCCTGCAGTGAACAGTGGCTGTCACTCCCCGCAGGGATTCCCCCCTCCGGTCCTCCGGCACTGATAGGAGGAACGAACAGGGAAAGGGGCGGGCACAGCTGGCTCTGCCTCTAGATAGGCAGAGCCAGCTGTCAATCAGCCAGCTGGGTGGATCTAGACAGTATTGTCGGGATCCGTCCCGGCTGCCTCAGTAGATCACGGGCAATAGCTCGCTATATACTGAGCTTTGGGTCACGGGAGGAGGTTAGTATATGTCCTCCCGTGACCCTAAAGAGAACTACCGGGAAAAACACTTACCCCATAGTTCTCTTTCAACATACATTATAATGCAATTGCTTACGATACTAATTGTGAATAAAATGCCATCCATCATTTACTGCCATGGATGCCATATTATGAACGGTCACAATTAACCATTACAACAAAATACTTTGTGAATAAACGCCGGTTTCCTCACTAATCCCGGTCTGTGCGCAGATGCTGAGGTCTGCAAATCAGACGGGGTCAGCGTTCTCGATAGAACACAGGGACGATTCAGAGGAGGAAGCCATCTTGTCCTGATTTGTCCCTTTGTTCCATAGAACAGCTAGAAGCAGCTATTTGTATGTTCACCACAGCTGGGGGGGGTCGAAGTTTGGCTATCCCTACCCCAGAACACAGTGCAGTCACAGCGGCTCTGACACAATCATTGATATGGGAGATTGTAATAATCACAGGAAATGGAATTTATGCAAAACATAGAAAACCCGTTACATGACGTTTATGCCCTCACATCATCCCTATGGGTCTACTAACCATTCGAGTACCAGTAATAACGCGTCATTACCAGGCCAGGTTTTAGTTTTCAGTGCTGTGATAGTTTAATTGATAAGCTATCACTCTTCTCCCCAGTCTCCAGCCGTCCATTCATTTGCAGTAGACGTGAGTACCCCGAGGTATATTTCACCAGCCAGATTGGAGGACGGGGAGCACGGGGGGCGGGGGAGAGGTGAGCACTGGCCACAAGAGGTCAATCTGATTTACTCCAGCCCCTAGACAAAAACGCCCATAGGATGTACTTCCTCAATGCACTGACACAATATCACTCAGCCCTGAGAATATGAACTTCCTGGTGTCATGACTCTCACAGGGCCTGCCTTCTGAACTACATCTCAACGTCTGAACAATGCAACATCATCACTGCTTGTTGGAAGCAATGCATGATGGGATATGTAGTCTTAAGAAATGGATATTGCATCACATCAAGCAGCAGGTAAAGAGACGCAAAGCACACTGGGAATCCAGGAAGTTGTTGGAAGTGATGGGCAGATGGAAGGCAGCGCTCACTACATGACAAGGATTTCATCAATGAGCTTTGATTGTATTATCAGAAACAACTCCTAGTAATTATTCCTATTACACTGCTGATGTTATAACAGGAGAGGAGATGCTGGGACTTTACATCTCCTTTAAGTCAGCTATATGCTGCAGTGATCCCAGCGGCCTGGAAATCCTAAATCCTCCTTCACACTAGCAGCTTGTACTACATGTGCCGTTTCCTAATTTAGACGTAATGGTAATGAAAGGCGCCATTCACATAATTCACGTCACACTTCTACATGTTACACATACCGTACCTGCCGTGTACAAAGAAGGAAGTGTGTGCAGTGTTCATCGGTTCATTTTGCAGGAAAGGTTTATTATCTAATATAAACCCATCACACACTACATGGATGTGATCAGATGGAAATATACAGAGTAGCAGAAAGACTGAGATCACAAAGCACTTTATTCACAAAGCTCCATCACACTGCTGAAATCTGCAGATAGGTGCTGCTAATGTGGATGGAGCCTTAGGCCAGGGCTGTAGCTACCATGAGGCAAGTGAGGCACGCCTCATGGTAGCTGTGCCCCCTCGCCCGTTGCCAACGGCGAGCACAGGGCACCATGGCAACAGGGGCACCAGACGGCCAACACAGCTGCGGCTGGGCAGGGAGGAGAGGGGCAGCACAGGCAGCTGCTTCTCCTCGGATCCCCACTGCTCTCCCCCGCCTGTATGGGCAGGGGCAGTGGGGATCCGAGGAGAAACATGGGATTGGTAGTTTCACCACAGCTGGAGGGCCAGAGTTTGGCTACCCCTGGCTTAGATGATATTTCCCCGAAGCCCCCACAACAGTAAAAAAAAAAAAACCCCCACACACGCACAAATATTATTAGACATGTGCGAAGACTAAAAAAAAAAATTCAGATGAAATGAATGGAAACGAAAAATGTTTTCATTAGTTTCATCAAACAAAACAAATTTTTATGCCATTTTGGATTTGGCCGCCAGCGCATTCTGCACATGCGCGCCGCCATCCTGGAGGCGGGCGTATGATGTCACTGGATGCCGTGCGTGCGGCGGTTGACATCTTACATCTTTTGGGGGGCACAATTTTCTGTTCTTGCCTCGGGCACAAACGTAGCTCGCTCCGGCTCTGCCTAGGCCGTCCTAATATGACCCTGTGTGTTATGGGACACTGACGTGTCTCTCTCTTGTAGGATCAGAGCAGACACAACTCCACAATGTGCGGTCAGAGGCTGACCTCTCACACTGAGCAAACTGTAGGAACGGTCAGGTTATCAATGCACTTTGTCCAGCCAACACTCCCCCACTACAAAGGAGAATGACCCTTGTTCCTGTGTGTGTGTGTGTGTGGGCAGATTTCATTCTAGGCTACTAGATAATACAACCATACAGGTCATGGCAAGAAGGGACTAAAGCAATCAAAAATCAGTGCCTAGTACAGGCATCCTCAGCCCTCCATGTGTTGTGGAACTACAAGTCCCATGAGGCATTGCGAGACCCTGATAGCCACAGGAATGGCTCCCAGAGGCAGAAGCATGATGGGATTTGTAGCTTCACCACAGGTAGAGTGCCGTGGTTGCCTACCCCTGGTCTAGCAGATAGAAAAACTACTTAGAACAGAAGGTATTCACCCGTCTCATTCAATCACATATATCAAAAATAAAAGGATTATTCTTCATTGTAGGACAGTGGGTGGACCCTTGCATATCATTGCTTTATGCCCCATTGGGCAAATGCACATCCAGAATTGCTGGATTACGGAGCATATAAAGCTTAATATTAGAGAGCCATTTATTCCAAACTGCACACAACTGCTTCAGGCTATCATTAGTGCAGTGTATGGAAACCATGACATCTATGGAGTAGGGTATGGGACCCAATGAGACAACCATACAGGTTATATACAGCTAGTTCAGGCTATAAGGCCATCATCAGTGCAGTGTATGGAAACCATGGCATCTATGGAGTAGGGTATGGGATCCAATGAGACCACCATACAGGTTATTTACAGTTAGTTCAGGCTATAAGGCCATCATCAGTGCAGTGTATGGAAACCATGGCATCTATGGAGTAGGGTATGGGACCCAATGAGACAACCATACAGGTTATATACAGCTAGTTCAGGCTATAAGGCCATCATCAGTGCAGTGTATGGAAACCATGGCATCTATGGAGTAGGGTATGGGACCCAATGAGACAACCATACAGGTTACATACAGCTAGTTCAGGCTATAAGGCCATCATCAGAGCTGTGTATGGAAAACATGACTTCTATGGAGAAGTGTATGAGACAACCATATAGGTTATACTATATACAGCTGCTTCAGACTTTAAGGCCCACATCAGTGCAGTGTATGGAAACCATGGCATCTATGGAGAAGGGTATGGGACCCAAAGAAACAACCATACAGGTTACATACAGCTAGTTCATTTTTTTTGTCCATGATCAGTGCAGTGTAACCTGTATGGTTATACTGTCCCGTTGGGTCCTATAGCCTACCCCACAGAAGCCAAGGTTTCCATACCTATTGTTCTAAGAAGGATTTACTGTAGGGTTGTACCGATACCGGTTTTTCGGTATCGGGTACTGATATTTTTCTTTCGGTACTCGACGATACTGAATACCGATACCGGAAGTCCCATTAAGTAAGCTAGGCGACGTGTAATGACTCGCCACCCGGCTTCCTGATTGGCCGTGAAGCCGGCTCCATGTTCCCTCGTCATGACCTGACGAGGGAGCATGAAACCAGCCTCCTGGCCATTTAGAACGCCGGGCGCCACGTCATTACACGGCGCCCGGCTTCCTGATTGGCATGAAACCAGCCTCCTGGCCATTTAGAAAGCCGGGTGCCACATCATTACACGGCACCCGGCTTCCTGATTGGCCAGCTTCCCAACCAATCAGGAAGCCAGGCAGCGAGTCATTACACACTGCCTGGCTTCCTAATTGGCCCGGAAGCCTGCTCCATGCTCCCTCGTCACTTGCATGGAGCTTCCCAGCCAATCAGGAAGCAAGGCAGCGTGTAATGACATGGTGCCTGGCTTCCTGATACCGGAAGTATCGGGTTAGGCATCGGAGCATTTGGGCGAGTACGAGTACTCGCCCAAACACTCGGCATCGGCACCAATACTAGTATCGGTGCATCCCTACTTTACTGTTTTATGCAATTATTTGGTTGGAAGGATTTTTGATTGCTTTAGTCCCTTCTTGCCATAACCTGTATGATTATACTGTCAGATTGGGGTCCCATACCCTTCTCCTTAGAAGCCATGGTTTCCATACACTGCACAGATGATGACCCAAAAAGCCTGTACTAGCTTGTTACTAGCATGGTTGCCTCGATGGGTCCCATACTCTTCCCAAATAGAAGCCATGGATTTCATACACTGCACTGATGATGACCAAATGAATCCTGAAACATCTGTATGTAACATGTATGGTTGTCTTCTTGGGTCTCATACCCTTTTCTATAGAAGCCATGGATTCCATACACTGCACTGACGATGGCCTTAAAGCATGAAGCAGCTTTGAATCAATGGCTCTATAATATGAGGCGATATCTGTGCAATACACCAGCATTTCTGGATGAGCATCTGGCTGATGGGGTGTCAGGCAATGATTTGCATTGGCTCCTCCCACTGTCCTGAAATGAGGAATAATCTGGCATGTGATAGAATGAGACATGTGAATACTTCCTGTTCTCAGAAGGCTTACTTCTCTATGCACTGATTCTGATTTGTAGTCCCGTCTCACCCTATCCTATGTGGTTATACTGTCTAATACATTAATAGAAGACTCAGGAGCACTATACAGGGTCACCTGGAAGTGTGACCGCCCCCCGAGTGAGGATATCCCTTGCATGTGTTTTCATGGAATATATTCAGCTTCTCATACAGACAGGAAACAAGAAGAGGAAACATAAGGAAACAGACATCCCAGCAGAGCAAGAAAAATGCCCCAAAAACTCCTGAACAGGACTCACCAAAGAGGAAGCGGAAAACGCAGAGACCAGCCGGGTCTGTCGGTCGGTTCATCAGGCTGACAAATCGCTGCCAGCTGGACAGATCTGAGCCTTCAAATCCAAACACCCGCTTCATGAAGCTGCCCCGTTCCTGGCGCGGCCGCGACGCCGCTCTCTCTGGCGCGCCTGCATTGGGATTTTTTCGCCGCCTGACCTGGGACGCTTCTGATTTCAGGGCGGCTGGAAGAAAAGAAATGTATATATATATTGATTGATGATGAGACGGTCGGGGACATGGCTGGAGCGTAGAACAGTGGACACCCAGCTCCTGAGGATCAAACACACTCATAGCTCAAACATCGGCGTCTGGTGTTTCCACAGAGCCAGTTTACTGCCAGACAGCTAACCACAAGGAGGCTGGAACGTGGCAGCCGTAACTCTGTACCCGGGCACAGGCATCAGAGGCCGCAACTGTCCCATCAGCTCAATGCAGAAGATCAAATGAGGCGTTAACATCATGATCAATGTCCTCCTATAGAGCGTCGGA
>NW_017306482.1:1271875-1286927 GCF_000935625.1 Nanorana parkeri
AACGCACCACTCCATGTCATCCTACATTAAACGCACCCCTCCCCGTCATCCTTCATATAACGCCCCCCTCCCCGTCATCCTCCGTGTAACCCCTCCGTCATCCTCCATATAACGCCCCCCTCCCCGTCATCCTCCGTGTAACCCCTCCGTCATCCTCCATATAACGCCCCCCTCCCCGTCATCCTCCGTGTAACCCCTCCGTCATCCTCCATATAACGCCCCCCTCCCCGTCATCCTCCGTGTAACCCCTCCGTCATCCTCCATATAACGCCCCCCTCCCCGTCATCCTCCGTGTAACCCCTCCGTCATCCTCCATATAACGCCCCCCTCCCCGTCATCCTCCGTGTAACCCCTCCGTCATCCTCCATATAACGCCCCCCTCCCCGTCATCCTCCGTGTAACCCCTCCGTCATCCTCCATATAACGCCCCCCTCCCCGTCATCCTCCGTGTAACCCCTCCGTCATCCTCCATATAACGCCCCCCTCCCCGTCATCCTCCGTGTAACCCCTCCGTCATCCTCCATATAACGCCCCCCTCCCCGTCATCCTCCGTGTAACCCCTCCGTCATCCTCCATATAACGCCCCCCTCCCCGTCATCCTCCGTGTAACCCCTCCGTCATCCTCCATATAACGCCCCCCTCCCCGTCATCCTTCATATAACGCACCCCTCCCCGTCATCCTTCATATAACACACCCCTCCCCGTCATCCTCCATATAACACACCCCTCCCCGTCATCCTTCATATAACGCACCCCTCCCCGTCATCCTTCATATAACACACCCCTCCCCGTCATCCTTCATATAACACACCCCTCCCCGTCATCCTTAAAATAACACACCCCTCTCTCTCATCCTTCATATAACAAACCCTTTCCCGTCATCCTCCGTGTAACCCCTCCGTCATCCTACATTAAACGCACCCCTCCATGTCATCCTTCATATAACGCACCCCTCCCCGTCATCCTCCATATAACCCACCCCGCCACCCTCCCTGTAACGCACCCCTCCCCGTCATCCTTCATATAACGCACCCCTCCATGCCATTCTTCATATAACACACCCCTCCCCGTCATGCTTCATTTAACGCACCCCTCCAGGCCATCCTTCATATAACGCACCCCTCCCGTCATTCTTCATATATTTCAACTTCTGCTTATTGGGCATTCCTTGTGTGATAATAATAGACATGACATAATTCTGACAATGCCATGTCAACTAGGAGACCATGACATGACCAGCCTTCTATAATGGGATAATGCAGGTTGCTGTATTCGTCTATCACACCTCTGTAACTTCACCTCTCCCTCTATCCCCCCACCGTGTCATGTCAGAGTACAGTGGCCCCCGTGTATGGATCATCCTATAGATCCTCCATTCACCTGCACTCTGTGGTCTCTCCATCGCAGCCTCCTCTGACCTCCTCTTCCCAAAAAGTGCCACTAAGGCACAACCGTGTCCCCCCTCTCCGCGCATGCGCACCGCGGTCAGCGCTTCTGCCTGCGTTCCACACCTCGCTGCGAGTCTGGACGTGGCTGTTCGACGATTGGTCAATTTCCAAAGGAGGGGCGTGTCTATCATTGAGTACTGGCTGGTACCTAACAAATATGTGATTGTGTAACATCGTATTTACTTGGGAAGTCCGTGCCGTACTGGCAGAGCACAGAGCCCCCTAGTGGCCAGTATGGGGAAGAGCAGCGTGTGTGCAGGTCCCCTCTACCTATCAGGTTTTGGAGATTTGGAAATGTTGGCTTTCAGGGCTAACTTTGCTGCTTTATGAAATCCTTGTAAGCATAGCCATAGCAGTCCAGGTGACTGCTATGGGGCCTGGGAATGGAAGGGGGCCCCATTAGTTTGTTGAGGCAAATTAAACATAGGACATGTGAGTGTAATACTGTACGGTATCATTAAGGGCTGGAGTTAAAGTCTACAATGTAGAGAGTTCAGATGCACAAGAGGAGTCTTTTGGGATCTTGGCATCACAGCTCAGAGAGAGGTCATCTTGTTTGTTTGTGTGTGTGGGGGGGGGGTGTCACATTTTTGCTATGGGGCCTTGTGATCTGTAGTTACGGCCCTGCTTATATGAGCCAGTTTTCTAAAATTAGCAGCTCTCAGATAGAAAAAAAAAGGCTGATGACACAAAGGTGTACAATAGGGCTGAGAGTCCGGGAGGTGTTTGTAACGTGGAACATGCTGGAAGATTGGGCAAAGCAATGAACACCGCAGTTCATAGTTTCTAAATGCCAAAGAATACACTTTAAGGGAAAAGGGGACACTTCTGATACATTACAATATTGGGGTCAGTGCTGGCCAGAGCTACACAGGAAAAGGGTTTGGGGGTGCGCATTTCAGATGATTGCAAAATGAGCAAAGAACGTGGAAAGTGGAAAAAAATTCTTGAGTGCATCACCAGCAAGAGGTCCTGATTCCTCTATATAGATCTTTAGCTATCACTAGAAAATATCACCAGCAGGAGGAAGGATGTCCTGATTCCTCTAATAGATCAATAGTTATCACTAGAGGGATCACCAGCAGGAGGAATGAGGACTCTCACCTAGCACAGCAGAAATCACACAACGACCCACAGGTTGAGAAGCACTGCTGTAGAACATGTTTTTCTATTTGTTGAGATTAGCCTTATTATTCAGTGATATTCCCCAGCGACCAGAATAATTAGTTGTTGCCATATGAGTCAATCTACTCTTTCTGGGAAGATGTAGTAAGGAATTTATATGAATTCCAGCATCCCAAGGATGTTTGTGTCCTATTAGTGCTGCAGATCTTATGCTTACTAAATGCACAGCTAGATTGGCGATACCTGGCATCCCTTGTTCCCTTACAAATGTTAATCTTCTTTCCGTAGCCACGTACGCCGTCAGAATAAAATAAAAAAACACCATAGGAATGCATAGCTAGATTCCTATTGGCTATTTCACTTTGCAATAGCCAATAGCAAACTAGCTATTGCACCCGCACACTGCTTCTGTCAATCACTAGAATAGGACCTGATGGAGAACCTCAGGTCCCCCTCTGCTGATTGGCAGCAGCAGAGGGCTGGTGCAATATCTAGTTTGCTGTGGGCTATTGCAAAGTGAAATAGCCAATAGGAATGTAGCTATGCATTTCTATGGTGGGTTTTTTTTTCTGACTTACGGCGGTCGACAGCCCCCGATGTCAGAAAAAAAAAGGCGATCGCAGGGAAAGGTTTACTCCGCTCGATCGAGCAGAGTAAACCTTTCCGGGAGAAAGTGTTTCTCTCCCGGGCAGCTGGGAGCCGCTATCAAATAGCGGGAGACTCCCGTGTGACCCCTGGCAAATCATAATTCGACCTCCAATGGGGTCGCGGCCCACAGGTTGAGAACCGCTGCACTAGAGGGATCCCTAGCAGGAGGAAGGAGATCCTGATTCCTCTATATAGATCTGTAGTAATGAGTAGAGGGATCCCCAGCAGGAGGAAGGAGGTCCTGATTCCTCTATATAGATCTGTAGTAATGAGTAGAGGGATCCCCAGCAGGAGGAAGGAGGTCCTGATTTCTCTATATAGATCTGTAGTAATCACTAGAGGGATCCCCAGCAGGAGGAAGGAGATCCTGATTCCTCTAAGGGACCTGTAATGTACTGGAATGTAAGCAGGCTGACTCTCTGCGTTCCGGTGCGGGAGGGGGTGTGGAGCTGTGTTGAAGTCAATGGCATCGCCCACAGTGCGATCGCCCGCACTCGGAACGCAGGCACATTAGTGCCTGCATTCCGGTCCATTGCGATCTGCAAAAATAGTGATTCCAAAAGATGTCACCAGCACTCCAAAAGTAGATTCAATATACTTTCGGGGCCACGTATGGTCCCCGTCATCAGGCTCATACACACAATTCTGTAAAAATAGTGCTCGCAGCATTTTTGCGGATCGCACTGGACTGGAACACAGGCACTAATGCAGGCGATCGCACTGTGGGCGAGGGGCCTGCCTGCGCAGCCCACGCCCCCTCCCGCCCCTGAATGCAGGTGTTTTTTCGTTGGTAGATCTCAATGAGCTCGTCATTTGAAAAGTAGATCTCCAGACGAAAAATAGTGGGCGCCCCTGCTCTATATAGATCTTTAGTTATCATTAGAGGGATCCCCAGCAGGAGGAAGGAGGTCCTTATTGCTCTATATAGATCTTTAGTTATCATTAGAGGGATCCCCAGCAGGAGGAAGGAGGTCCTGATTTCTCTATATAGATCTTTAGTAATGACTAGAGTGATCCCCAGCAGGAGGAAGGAGGTCCTGATTCCTCTATATAGAAAGCAAAAAAGAGCGCCTCCATCGTGTAAAACCGCTTTAATCAAACAATGTAAAAAGAGTTAAAAACATACCCACAAAACAACAGACATAGAACTCCGGTGCGGCTGACAAGCGGCAAACCCTTCTAGGTTGACGCGTTTCAGAGGACACACCTCCTTCCTCAGAACCAATCTATCACTTTATCACTAGAGGGATCCCCAGCAGGAGGAAGGAGGTCCTGATTCCGCTATATAGATCTTTAGTTATCACTAGAGGGATCCCCAGCAGGAGGAAGGAGGTCCTGATTCCGCTATATAGATCTTTAGTTATCACTAGAGGGATTTCCAGCAGGAGGAAGGAGATCCTGATTCCCCTATATAGATCTTTAGTTATCACTGGAGGGATCTCCAGCAGGAGGAAGGAGGTCCTGATTCCTCTATATAGATCTTTAGTTATCACTAGAGCAGTGGTTCTCAACCTTTCTAGGGCCGGGACCCCTTGGTAACATTTGCCAAGTTGTGGTGACCCCCAAAGCTAAAATTTAGGGATGACACGGCTGCTGCAGTGACATCTGGTGGTGTGGCGGGAGAACTGAGACTGCTGCGCTAGGAGAGAGCCGAGGAGGACTCTCACCTTGCACAGCGACCCCACAGGTTGAGAACCGCTGCTATAGGCAAAGACGGGACCGAGCTCTGCAGCTGGAACTAGAAGAATTGGATTTAAAGTGTGTGGCTATATAACGTATGAGGTACATACTCCACAGTACTGTCACTGATAGGGATGGGCTCGGGCGTGTTCGCAGCTCCATGTGCCGAGCCCGCCAGGAAGCTGACAGTGCACAGTGCCAATCACAGGCACTGAGACATTTCCCAATCTCTGCAGCTACGGACCGGGAAAATGGAATGCATAGCTAGAGGTGTGTTTTACAAAATTGTTTGCTTGAATACATACATATTGCACCCGCCCTCTGCTGCTGTCAATCACTAGAAGGGGACCTGATGGAGAACTTCAGGTCCCCCTCTGCTGATTGGCAGCAACAGAGGGCGGGTGCAATAGCTAGTTTGCTATTGGCTTTTGCAAAGTGAAATAGCCAATAGGAATCTAGCTATGCATTCCTATAGTGGGTTGTTTTTTTTCTGACTTACGGCTGCCCCCGATTTTCAAAAAAAAAAACAGAGCAGAGAAAGGTCCCGACCTTTCCGGGAGAAAGTGTTTCTCTCCCGGCAGCCGAGAGCCACTAGGCGACCCCTGGCAAATCGTCATTCGACCCCCGAGGGGGTCCCGACCCACAGGTTGAGAACCACTGCACTAGAGGGATCCCCAGTAGGAGGAAGTAGGTCCTGATTCCCCTATATAGAGCGTCAGTTATCCCTAGAGGGGTCCCTAGCAGGAAGAAGGTGGTACATTGCAGGTATATATAGCATTGATGATTTATACAGCCCTTTACATATTGTTTGGTCACATCAGTACCTGCCCTCAATGAGCTTACAATCACATATCCCTATCTCATATGTATACTGTAAGTACACATACTAGGGCCATGTCTGGGGATGAAAACTGAAGTAAACCCATTTAAGCATCGGGAGAACATGCAAACTCAATGCAGTCCGGGACTCCAACTGAGAACCCCAGTGCTTCAAAGCAGAGGTGGTTATCATCCCACTATGCTGCCCAGTATGCAGAGCTCAGTGTACATTCTTAGCACCGCCTGGTTCCGGGATGAATAAACGTCCATATGCATGCATTGGAATTACATCATTTGGGCCCAGCTAATCAAGAAAATTGTAGATTTAGGACCTGGAAGACGATCAGGTGAAGATGTCAGAGCTGGTAAGGAAGCAATGGGAGTTGAGTTTAGTTCCACCTGAAGAGGGTTCAGGAGGGCAGTATTTTTAATATGAAGCTAGGATCAAACAGAGACTTGACCTCAAGCAAGAGGAAAGTTCAAAAGTATTATTTTACTGAAAGAGTAGTTGATGCTTGGAGAAGACTTCCAGCAGAGGTGCAGAGTCAGTCAACAGTAAATGAATGTGAACATGCCTGGGACAAACCAAGGTCTATACTCAGACCAAAAGATTAAAAAACTGGACAACCTCCCTGGACCATTTGGTCTTTTTCTGCCATCACTCTTCTATGTTTTTATGTAACTCTTCCTATTCCGGCTGAATACATAAGTCATTAGTGGGGTATGTGACTCATGGTCCTCTGGGGAAGCACAGGGTACAACAATGTCAGATATGTCACAGCTGTATGTGAAGTTGTATGTGATTATCTTAAACAAACACCCTTTAGGGCTCGTTCACATCAGCGCGGTTTGGGGCAGCTCATGCTGACTGCGAACTAGAATTTCAAATCTATGTCCCATCTCAAATGGAACCTGTCCCTGACTCTAATTCTCCCAAGAAGATGACTTCCTGCCCCTATCTCTCGCCCCCACCACTGCAGAGTCACCTCTTGGGGGATAATATAATATCTGTGTCCAAGATGGCTACTGAAATCTCAAGAGAACTCCAATTAGACACAAGATGGTGCCCGGCGTCCACAGCAGAGGACACATTAGTGCTATGTCATGTTCCCCCTAGCACCAGAAGTAAACAGCCATTATGTGATCGCTTTGTTTACTAGTGGCAGCTAACCAGTAAGTGACTAAGTTATCAGAGGATCACCGCCCCGCTTCTCGCTCAGCTTCCTGCCTGAGTGAAAGCAGTTTTCCCTGGGTGCAGTGGTGGCTGCACTGGTCACCTGCCTACAAGTTCAAGCCCATCAATGCAGGATGCCACACACCACTACCAAAAGGAAGAGAGAGGAGGTATCAGTGCCCTTTGCAGTAAAGTTCCATTGTTACACCAGCTCAGCAACAAAGTGTCCCTTCAAATTGAACCTAGTTCTATTTCAGCACTGGGTCCTGTTCACAAGGACACTACCTGCATGAAGTTAGTATTTTATTCCCAATCTTGTGCTGGTTTTCTACAGGGCGCTCTGGTTTGTACATAGAACTGTACTGGCAGTTTAATTGGCTTCCACTCATATTGGCCCGGTTTAGGGCCCCTACACACCAGATGCATTGGACTGTGCTGGGCAGCCTTACCCAACGTAGTCCCAATGTATAGACGAGACAATTTAACTTGAGTCATATGATGTCAGTTTTTGCCTCCGTGCTGCAGTGGTGTGTGCTGAAAAATAGTAGGACATGTAGCATTTTTGTTTAGCGCAGCGTGCTGTGACGCATTACACTGCATTGCATCTTGCTGTGGCGAATAGAAATAACTAAAATATAATATACAGCAAAAAACACTCAAGCCTCAAAACGCCTGAAAACCATGACTAAAAAGCTGCAAAATCATCTGAGAATGCTACCGCTTGGGTTTGAATGGGCCTAAGGGAGTGTTCACACAAGGACACAATGCCACGTGGCCGCTGGTGTGCGCTGTGACGAAAGGAGTGCAATGTGTTGATCACAGTGCATTGTACTGTTTACTTTTTTTAAGCTTATTGAGATGTCACAAAGTGATATTTTAGTTATTTCTATTCGCCGCAGCGAGATGCAATGCAGTGTAATACACCAAAGGTGTTCTAATGGGTTGAGGTCAGGACTCTGTGCAGGCCAGTCAAGTTCCTCCACCCCAAACTTGCTCATCCATGTCTTTATGGACCTTGCTTTGTGCACTGGTGCGCAGTCATGTTGGAACAGGAAGGGGCCATCCCCAAACTGTTCCCACAAAGTCGGGAGCATGAAATTGTCCAAAATGTCTTGGTGTGCTGATGCCTTAAGAGTTCCCTTCACTGGAACTACGGGGCCAAGCCCAACCCCTGAAAAACAACCCCACACCATAATCCCCCCCTCCACCAAACTTTACACTTTGCACAATGCAGTCAGGCAAGTACCGTTCTGGCAACCGCCAAACCCAGACACGTCCATCGGATTGCCAGACAGACAAGCGTGATTCGTCACTCTAGACCACACGTCTCCACTTCTCTAGAGTCCAGTGGCGGCGTGCTTTACACCACTGCATCCAACGCTTTGCATTGCACTTGGTGATGTAAGGCTTGGATGCAGCTGCTCGGCCATGGAAACCCATTCCATGAAGCTCTCTACGCACTGTTGTTGTACCAATCTGAGGGCCACATGAAGTTTGGAGGTCTGTAGTTATTGACTCTGCAGACAGTTGGCGACTTCTGCGCACTGTGCGCTTCAGCATGAGCTGACCCCACTCTGTCATTTTACGTGGCCTACCACTTTGTGGTTGAGTTGCTGTTGTTCCCAGTTGCTTCCACTTTGTTATAATATCACTAGCAGTTGACCGTGGAATATTTAGTAGCAATGACATTTCACGGATGGACTTATTGCACAGGTGGCAACCTATCACGGTACCACGCTAGTAGTCACTGAGCTCCTGAGAGCGACCCATTCTTTCACATGTTTCACAAATGTTTGTAGAAGCGTCTGCATGCCTAGGTGCTTGATTTTATACGCCTGTGGCCATGGAAGTAATTGGAACACCTGAATCCAATTATTTGGATTTGGCAATATAGTGTATGTATATTTAAATTATAAAGAACAGACTGAATCAGAAAAATTCCACATTATGACCACTAGATGGCGCTGATAAAATAAATACATCTCAGTAACAAGAGACACGGAGTCATTCACTAAGGAGCTAAAGTTTTAAGCTGAACGTTCGGCTCATCCTTCAGGCCCGCTACGGCTTTTAAACTTTATTAAACCCCAGTAATAATTTAAAATAATTTTAAAAGACCCTCATTATTTATTTAAAAAAACAAGTGAGATCAAAATCAATAATTCATCCGTAGGATTACACATAGATTAATGTTAAACTATATATGTATATAAAATTGATTAAATTAATTTGAAACATAAACTATGTGGCATTGATAAAAATAAAAAATCATTGGTGGGGCTCCAATCTTACGAGAGAGGTTTCAAGGAACGAGTCCAAGTGGATATTTCTTTTAGATACCATGACCCCTAAGGGATTAAATATTGATTTTGATCTCAATCGTTTTTTGAATAATTACTGAATACTTTAATAATGTTTAAATGATTAATTACCTTCTAATAACAATTTTTACATTAATTTGTACAGTTGTATCAAGTGTTTCTCACTGACACTTGATACAACTGTTTAATGAGACAGTTTCAAAACTTTTCTATATATTTTTTGATACTTAGTTTTGGACTGATACACATTAGTGATGTATCCACTTTTTTTGGGATTGATTTATTTTCTTATGGTTTAACACTCATTATAGAGATTAAGTATTTTGGATTGATTTACACTGAAGATTGGATTAGTTTAATATCACTTTTCACCGTATTATAATTACATATTTATTTATTGGTTTATTGTTCACTTATCAACCCTTAGCGCTGTGTTGCCTATCTCCTAATGTTGTAAGTGTTGACAAAATTGAAAAGTTACAGGATCCATGCTTACGAGCTCATGCCCATTATTTGCATTAAAGGAGAACTATGAGATGAGTGATTTCCACTCACCTCATAGTTCTAGCCGACCTGTGACAATGAGACTGTCACAGGTCGGCACAGTAGATCGGGAGGTGAGTGAACACATACCGGGCTAAAGGGAATTGCCGAACAGGCTTTGGCTCCCTTCACTTCGGGTCGGTTATTCATTCGGCTGCCTTTGGCAGCTTAGTGGATAACCCCCACAATGTAACAACACTGGAGGGGGTTAGCAAATAAATGTAACCATTGCTACTATTGGAATCCCCGTAGTAACAATGGTTACATTTATCTGCATGAATGCAGGGAGCATATTAGTCCCGGAACAGGGACTTTCCTGCCAATGAGACTTAATCGTTTCAGTATTACTACCCCGCAATGAGTATTATCTGATAGTAATAAAGTTAAATGGTTTCTAAACCCTCAGCTTTTTTTGCATAAATTTACTGCTAGCAAGCAATAGATATATGCAAAAAATTTGCATATATCTAACAGTGGTTTAAACTTATTTGTGCCCTACGCGCACTCCCGTCCGAAAATGTGAAAATTCTCGGGTGGCCGCAAAGGATCTTGGGGCGCGCTCATACGCAGTTCAAATTTTCGCCCGGGACGCGAGGAGGGACGCAAGGTAAGTCTATGGACGTTTGCACCCACATGCAGACACCATGGGACAGGAAGTGCCAGCAAGCCCGAAGGAGTCAGCGCTGGATCGGAAACCCGCCGCAGAGCTGGAGAGAAGACTGAAAACATCAGGAAAGAAGAAGATCGGATTAAGAAACATCATTTAAGGTAAGTGCTTTAATTAACGTTGGGGGAAGGGGGGGAAATTTCACTTTAAGTAGAAAAAAAAGTTTTAAAAAAAAAGTCGCCCACTCTGTAAATGCACACATACTATTGTCAACATCGGGTACGCCTATATACAAAAACGACAATTGCGCTACACATTTTAGGTATCGCTGCGTGCGCCAGATTGGGAGCAATAATTGTGGGTCCAATATTCACTGTTACCTCTAAACCAGGGGTAGCAAACCTCCGGCTCTCCAGCTGTGGTGGAACTACAAATCCCATGAGGCATTGCAAGATTCTCACAGCCACAGACATGACTCCCGAAGAGAGATGCATCATGGGATTTGTAGTTTCATCACAGCTGGAGGGCCGGAGGTTTGCTACCCCTGCTCTAAACTGATGACCTGTAAGGGCTGTTAAAGCGCCACCCATGGACAATTTGGGGTATCATATCTTGTCGCCATTTCACGTGCGCATACAATTTTTTAAGCTTGGCATGTTGGGTATCTATTTACTCGGCAAAACCTCATTTTTTATATTATACTAAATTGGGTATCATATTGGGTTTTTGTGCACTAAAATTAACTGAAGTGTAACGTATGCTGAGATTTTGGGTTTGATATAGAGTTGCGCTAATATCGTGCGACATAAAAATGTGCAACTGCCGCCATTTTATTCTACAGGGTCTGTGCTTTCAGGAAACATGTCACTCTCGAGGAGTTTAAGTAATTTTCAGCTCTAAAATGTGGATTATAACACGTGCAGCCCATTCACACCAGTCAGGTCCGCTGTGGTGTATTTTACATACACGCGGTAAAGTGCGGTGCGTTAAGGCAGACCTTTCATTTGAATAAGCTGCCTAATCCGCCGCAGCAGATCAAATTCAGACTTGCCACATTTTTGATTGTTCACCCCAAACGCATGTAAATGGTGTGAATGGGCCCTGAATAGCGCTAAATCACTCTCCCTGCTGAGCAGAGCACTGCAAGTCAAGGATCAGCGTAGCGTCTATGCTGACAAATGATAGTTTATATTCATTTTAATTTGCCGCATAACAAACAAGCAAAGAATCCAACAGCGAGTCATACCGATGTAGGAATTCTTATTGGTGTCACGGCTTGTCTCCCAAAACAGGATTATATCCAGATGCTTTCAGAACAAGTCAGCTTAGTAAATCAGAGCAGATGTTCTGGTAGAGCCAACTAGCGGCTGGAATTTTCATTGACTTGCTTATAGCTTGCATGTCTGGTATCTGACGCCAAGCCATCAGTAGCTGTAGATCACTTTTTGTGCACCAAACACAGATATTATCTTGTAAAATTAACAGTGATATTGATATCACTTTGTTGTACATAGCCTGTGCAGGGAGCAGAGCTGTGGGAGGGGCCCAGCAGGCCCAACCCACTACAGGATGCCTGCAGGAAACTACAGGATGCAGCAGTGACCAGTCTTAATTACAGGAAGGCGTGGAGACAAGACCAGTCACCCTGCACAAGGAGAGAGAGCAGTAGTAACCGGTCTGTATTACAGAAGGGGGCAGAGACAAGACCAGCTACCCTGCACAAGGAGAGCAGCAGTGCCCGGTCTTTATTACAGGAGGGGGCGGATACAAGACCAGTCACCCTGCACAAGGAGAGAGAGCAGCAGTGCCCGGTCTTTATTACAGGAGGGGGCGGAGACAAGACTAGTCAACATTCACAAGGAGAGAGAGCAGCAGTGCCCAGTCTTTATTACAGGAGGGGGGCGGAGACAAGACTAGTCACCCTGCACACGGAGAGAGAGCAGCAGTGACCGGTCTTTATTACAGTAAGCGCCAAGTGACACACTGGATTACTGCACAGATCTGGAAGAAATACGCAAAGCTCACCGAGATTCAAGAAGAATACACATGGATCTTGTATGAGGACAATATTTGCTTATTTCGCCAGCATATTGTTCGACTTCCTGCACAAACAGATTCACTCTAGAAGGAGAAGATTTGCATTGTATGTGAGCCTGCTGAAAAGATTTACACTTAGACCTTGTTCAGAAGGGGGTGACAAAGGGGGCGGTAATGACGGGTGCTTGATCTGGGATGCCATTGAAATGAATGGCAATGCAAAGCATCTCCCACACTCAGGGGTGTATCTACTGCAAGGCAAACTAGGCATTTGCCTAGGGCGGCACTTTCCAGAGGGGCGCCAAAAATGCTGCCCCCAAACTAGTTAGATAAGAGAAAAACAATTATATTATAGATTATTAATAAATTACTGCCAGTACCCCTGGACCTGGTGCTTCTTTGACTTGGGGACCAACGTGTCCACCTATGTCGCCTACTCCTACATCTATGCCGGCTGCAGCTCCTTCCTCTACCTGGTCAACATGCTGTGCAATGTATTGGTGTGTGTGACTTTCGTCCGGATGTACTGGCAGTTCGTGCGCCGGACCTCCCTGGGAAACCAGCACCCAAATCTCTGACTTCAGGCAGCGGAGGAGCTTCCGCAGAACCCCAGCTGAGATCCAGATGTCATCGTGCTCATCGGCACCTCTGTGGTGGTGAGTCCGGGGAAGTGAAGCCTATAAGCCAGGGCTCAAAATTTCCACTCGCCCCCTCGCAATTGGCGAGTGGAAATTCATCGGGGGGAGGCGGGCGCCGCCGGCAGTATGAGAAAGGAATCTGCCGCCGCTTCAGCAGCGGCGATCACCCGGTCAGCTCTCCCCCTTCTCTTCTCCTCTGCGGCCGCTCTATAGCTGCAGCGGCCGAAGAGGAGGAGAGACGGGAGAAGCTGGCTGGCTGGCTGTCCGTCATCTCCACGTTAGCTGCCATAGGCTGGGATGAAGACTGCAGAGCTGTGATTGGCTGGATGGCAGGACAGTGCGGGACCTGAAGGGAGGCTTCACGTCGGACAAATTCTCGCTGACCGCTGAGCTGTGTGTTCTCGCTGACCGCTGCGCTGTGCGTTCTTGGTGATCGCTGTGTGTTATTTCTGCCTTACACCGCTGACCTCTCCACTGTGCGCTATTGCCGACTTATGTACCGTGCATTATTTCTGCCTTACACTGCTGACTTTTGAACTGTGCTTTATTACTGACCTCTGTACTGTGCGTTACATTACTGACCTCTGTACCGCTGACCTCTGTACTGTGCGTTACATTACTGACCTCTGTACTGCTGACCTCTGGACTGTGCGTTACATTACTGAACTCTGTGCTGTGCGTCATCCTGCTGACCTCTGTACATTTCTGCAGTCTGGGACCTGAAAGGAGGCTCAACTACGCTGCTGGAGGCTTCACCTTGTTACATGGAGGCAGCATTGATGACCCTCCCCCCAACACCCCCACCATGAGAGGAAGAGAGCACCTGAATCAGATCAACGGTGCA
Organism: Nanorana parkeri; assembly: GCF_000935625.1. Classification (NCBI taxonomy): domain Eukaryota; kingdom Metazoa; phylum Chordata; class Amphibia; order Anura; family Dicroglossidae; genus Nanorana; species Nanorana parkeri. Next base: position 1,285,760 of record NW_017306482.1, read on the forward strand.
CTGTAAGTCCCTGTTTTTTCTGTGTAAAGGTGCACATGCACCTGACGATTATCGTGCCATAATCGCGAGTGATCCCGCAAAGTACGATAATGGGCAGCGTGTGGCCGCATCTACTGTACCGTCGCACGACATTCGTCTTCCAAGCTAGCTGGAAAACCTGCCAAAATCGTACGATTTTCAGCGGGTTCGTGGCATGCTCGGAAGAGGAAAGCAGCACGGGCCGGTGTGCCCGCTCAGCATTACAATCACCAGCAAGCCCTCCCCTAGGCGGGGGGGGACTTGCAATGATCACAAGTACAATCTGCCTGTCCAAGATGGGCAGATCGTACAAAATAGTAATTACTTTACAACCATCGCACAACGAAAGTCGTGCGATGGTTGTAAGGTGTATGGGCAGCTTAACACTGCTGGACCTCTGCACTCCGAGTTACATTACTGAGCTCTGTACTGCTGACCTTAGTACTGTGCATCACACCGCTGGCCTCTGGACTCTGTGTTGTTACTGATCTCCGTACTCTATGTCACACCACTGACCTGGCGGAGTTAAGTCCGGGGCAGGGTAGGGGTTAGGTGGGGCAACTGGTGGCGAGTAACTTTTAAGGCCTGGCTAGTATCTCAGGACTTGAAATTTTGAGCCCTGCTATAAGCTACGTGCCGGGTTATGTCTCTAGAGCAGGGCAAGCTACAGAGCCCAGCGGCCAAGGCAGAAGATGGGTGACTGCAGAATTAGAGGGCCCAGCATATGAAGGCAGAAGATCGGTGTTGCAGCTGCAAAACTAGAGACTAGCACAGCATGGTAGGGCAGGAGAAAGTGGTTATTGTAGCTGCAGAACTAGGGAGCCCATCAAGCCAGAAATGGAGAAGGTGGCTATTGCAAAGGTAGAACTAGAGCATCCCGCTACGTTGATAGCACAACCTGTCAGAATCTAGATACACCGTGCGCACTGTATCCCGCAACTGACAGGTTATGCAAAATGTCTTAAACAGGAAGGGGTGGGACTAATTTAGATTAGGGAATGGTGGGGGGGGGGGGGGGGCGGGGGGGGGGGGGGGGTTGTTTGTATTATCTGTGAGTAGTGAATATACTTCTGTTTTTAGCCTTTGTGTTGCAAAGTCCAGAATATAGTGCGTTCCTAGGGGCCTCTGCACACCTAGAGGACACATCACC
>NW_017306482.1:1287451-1297472 GCF_000935625.1 Nanorana parkeri
GGGGGGGGGGGGGGGGGGGGCTAGGGTTTAGTCTTGCCTAGGGCAGCACAAAACCAAAATACGCCACTGCCCACACTGTTAACGCACAGTAGGTGTGTTGCATGGTACCATGTGTTAATCGCATGAACACATGTGATTAGCATACGGCACTGCTGTGAATTGGCCTTGAATGCAGGTGAGGATATGAGCCCTATGTAATGAGCCCCATTTAATGTGTCCCCCGAGTAATGCGCCAACGCCCCATATAATGAGCCCCATGTAATTTTCCCCATGTACTGTGCCCCATGTAATGAGCCCCATGTAATGTCCCCCAGGTAATGAGCCCCATGTAATGTCCCCCATGTAATGTCCCTCATGTAATGCGCTCCATGTAATACGCCCCATGTAATGAGCCCCATGTAATGTTCCCCATGTACTGTGCCCCATGTAATGAGCCCCATGTAATGTCCCCCATGTAATGAGCCCCATGTAATGTCCCCCATGTAATGTCCCCCATGTAATGCGCTCCATGTAATGCGCCCCACATAATGCAGAGTGCGTGGCTGCGGTGCCATTGACTTCAATGGACCGCCACGCCCCCTCCCGCCCCTGAATGCAGGGAGCTGGCCGCCTTGCATCCCCGTGCGTTCCAGAGGCCGAACGCTCTGGAACGCAGTCTTTGTGGTGCAAACTGGTCCTCAAAGCAACACTTTTGTGACAAAAATGTCAGAAGCAACCTGCGTCGCTGTGCTCTGTGCCCTGGCCACTGTGTAACTTCTGACGTGCAGGGTGATACCACATACGCGTGCGTTAATGTTGTCTGTACCCGTAGTGGGGTGCAGACACAATATAGCGCATTTTGCCTTCATGAGCTGATTGGCTGTCACAGTGATCACATGATCAGGAGCCCATCCTACTGCCCCGCAATCGCACCTTGTGACCGGGAGCCCATAGTAAAACAACATACGTGTGCATTAATTGTTGCTTGCACCCGTAGTGGGGCCCAGAAACAATGGTGCGCATTTTATCTTCATGAGATGATTGGCTGTCACAGTGATCACATGATCAGGAGCCCATCCTACTGCTCCGCGATCGCACCCTGTGACCGGGAGCTCATAGTGATACCACATACGTGTGCGTTATTTGTTGTTTGTACCCGTAGCGGGGCCCAGAAACAATAGTGCGCATTTTGCCTTCATGGGCTGATTGGCTATCACAGTGATCACATGATCAGGGGCACATGCTTCCGCTCCGTGATCGCACCCCGTAATCGGGAGTTCGTGGTGACAAAGCTCTTGACACATGCAGAGACGCATATATGTGGCGGCACAGAATAAGGCCCACTCGGTGCTGCGTCATATATGTGTATGGCCTTCAGGAAGGGGTTAAGTGTGTTCTGGGAATGACGTCCCCTGCGTGCAGGAAAACAGACACCACCGACTTTCTTTAAAAAGAGATGACATCTGAACGGCATAACAATAAAAAACTGAAACTATGTAAAGCGGTGTGACGGCATTCCTCCGGGGCGAGCAGGCCCGTGTTGTACCTGGAGGAAGGTGAGCAGCTCTCAGGCCTCCTCCCTCATGCTGAGAAGGGAGGAGAGGGCTGACTAGAGATCAGAACAGGAAGGTCTAGTTGCATAATAGATCAGGAAGAGACTGCTGTGAACTGAGAGGGACTCAGGTGGGGAGCTGCTTTGAGAGAGACCCAGAGAAAGCCATGGACAGGAGGCCGGTGAGTGCTGCTTGGGGAGGGGGCATGGAGTGTGTACAAAGAAAGGGGGGCACCCGAGAAAAGTTCACAGAGACCTGGCGTGTTGGAAGCCTCGAAAGTAACACTTTGCAATACATTTATGTTGTGTCTGTGAGATCCCTGTGTGGCAACAAAGTATCTCCTATGTATAGAACTTTCTCTATAGTGTAGTCTCTATAGTATAGATTCATTGTATCCTTGTCTTGTAACTGTACCGCCTCCCTTTATGTTGTAAAGTGCTGCTCAAACTGTTGACGCTATATAAATCCTGTATAGTAATAATAACATAATAGTACATAGTAGTAATAATAACAACAACAATAATAATACAATATCCAGGAGAACTCTTGTGTTTACAAACTGTGACAACGTATCTACTGTGTAAACTCCATCCATTAGGAAGCTAGAACCGTGTGTTTAGTACCCCCTGAGCCCTCCATGAGGTATGAGTACCACTGACTGTACTCCAAACTGCTTGTGATCTGATGATCGGGGCCTGGGCGAGGGCACCCATCCTAATCAGATCAGTCTATGATTGCTTATGGCAAAAAAGGCAATAATTGTATCATTTCTCTTTCTTTTTTTTTTTTTTTTGGACTACAAGTTTCAGCATAGCTTTTGGGAGGCCTTAGATAGATGTTGACCAAAAAATGACTGACAGAGAGATGCGTGCCTGTACTCAAATTTGACAATATCAGCTTCTGTGTCTTGTCATTCAGCCTAAAAATAAATGCAGCACGAACGCGGCCAATGACATTGTCTCGTGTTAATGAGATCAGGAAACGTAGATTGTGATGGCAGAAAATAACCAAGTGGTCTGTTGAGCCCGTCAGTTTTATTTATATATACTGTGTGTGTGTATATGTATGTATGTATATGTATATGTATATGTATGTATGTATATATATATATATATATACTTTAGATTTACCAAAGCTATGAGGACCTATCTAATCCCTCCAATCAACCAAGCTCTTGGACTATGTAGTTGTCAGTAGATCTAAAGGAGATTGTAAAATGACATTGTTATGTGTGTTGAGCTTCCGTGTAGATACATGTTTGCCCCAAGTGTTTAACTGGCTCAATACCTCTGCTGGAAGTCTATTCCAAGCATCAACTACTCTTTTGGGGGAAAAGAATACTAGGTTTAAACCATTGGCACAGATGCTTGACAGCTCCTGTTCTCACCCCCTGGGGTAACCCCCAATATGTGGGTCATCACCTGATGTCATTATGGACCACCAGTGGTATTTTTAAACCATTTATGGCCTCCCTTGGCTACCATGGTAGGCCAGCTGTACAGTCACGGGTTGCCTAAGCCTGCTATACACCTTCCTATACGTCATGATGACTAAACAATCATCACCTATTGCAATAAAGTTATTTATATATCTTTTCTGTGATTGCAATGGAACTAGATGCCCCAGCAAGGCTCGTTCTCAGGTCAGCTGATGTGTAGGGGGGGGGTCACAGATTGCTCTCACCATATTGCGCAAGGTGCAGTGTGGTACTAACAAAGGAAGTGGCAGCTTGTTGGACTTTGGAGCAAGCTGTTGACACCAGATTACAGTTTATGGCAGACAGAGGGACCTTGTGTATACAGCAGGCTGATGGGAGCGATCAGTGCTGTGTGTGTGTTGTTAGGGACAAGGATTATAACTGAATGCTCCAACTCTATATACATAAAGTCTTTGTCTGTGATTATCTCATGCTGCTGACATTGGACCTGCTGCATGCTACGTTTCTGAATTACACTGAATTCTCTGTGTTATGTGTAGAAGGCCATTTATGAACGCCCACCCTTCGCCACTTTTAGTGTGGTGACAATGAGTGTGCAGATTCCTCCACTGTGTAAATTGAGACATGTAGAGTATTGGTTTATGTATACAGGAAGTATCTCAGATCATTGTTATAGAGACCGTTGGTCTTTATATATAGTCTTTCAGAGTTAGGTGCTCCTGGCGTCGCACGAGTTAACGCTTGCTTCTGTGACAGTTAAAGCACGGTAGAGTTTCCAGGACCTAGATTAGGTGTGTGCGCACGATGACGTCAAGGCGGTGCGTGACGGTGACACATAGGGCAAGCAGTGTCTTGGCACCCTTTCACTTCCAGAAATGGATTAGCAGGTATCCGGTCTGTAGTGCCAAGGAGACGTGCCCCGTCCATAGGCTCCAGATGTCTCCGTCATCCGATCATGAATGCTTATTTAGTACAGTAACTCATAGAAACAGTTCAGAATGCTGCTTTATGGATCTAAATGCAATACAAGAGAATTTGTGGTCCCTCTGGGGTAATCTACACTGTTTTTTAATTGTTCTTCACTGAACTGATGTCACTTTGAACTACCAGTGGTCCATTCATGCCATCCTCTGACTACCAAGATAGGCCAGTTGTACAGTCAAGGTTTGTCTAAGCATTCAGAATGCTGTTTCATGGAGTAAATGTAATAAAAGGGAATTGTAGTCCCTGTGGGGTAATGCACACTGTTTTTTAATTGTGTTTTATTGAATTGGCCCAGTGGACTGTTGTCACTTTGGACCACCAGTGGTCCATTCACGCCATCCTTTGGCTACCAAGATAGGCCAGTTGTACAGTCATGGTTTGTCTAAGGCTTCAGAATGTTGTTTTCATGGATCTAAATGCAATAAAAGGGAACTGTGGCCTCTTGGGGGAACGCACACTGTTTATTAATTGTGCTTTGCTGAAGTGGCCCGATGCCACTTTGGACCACCAGTGGTACATTTATGCTGCCATTTGGCTACCAAGATATGCCAGCTGTATAGTCATGGGTTGTCTAAGTCTTCAGAATGCTGTTTCATGGATCTAAATGCAATAAAAGGCAATTGTTGGCTCTCTGGGGTAATATACACTGGGGGAATTTACCAAAACTGCAACAGATAAAATCTGGAGCAGCTGTGCACGGCAACCAGTCAGCTTCTCTCTTCAGTTTGTTCAGTTAGGCCTTGTTCACACCAAGCGCGTTCCAGGAGCAGAGCAGAACAGTTACAGACTGGAGCAAAACTGCGTCTAATGTATTCCAATGGTATTTTTAGCTCCAGTTCACATCGCAGCGTTCCGTTCCGGAGCATGTAAAAAAACTGCAGCAGGCCCTATTTTACCTGCTCTGGAATGCATGTAAACACATAAACGCATGTAAACACCCTGGAACGCACTGAAAGCCCATTTTAAACTTTAAAAAAATTATTATTTTTGAAACAAAAACGGCCTGGAACGCATCAAAAACGTGGCAAAAATGCAGCCCAACCCACTGCACTGCGTGTGCAGAAACTCATGCAGATCTTCTCTGCATTTGGTGTGAACAAGGCCTTAAGGTGCCCATACACTGCTCGATTCTCGTACGAGAATCGCGGGAAATCCCGCGATCGTATGAGAATCGAGCAGTGTGAACGAAGACGTGCGACCGTTTCTACTGTACGGTCGCACGTCTTTTGTCTAAGGAGCACGCTTGAACGGTGCTCGGGAGACAAATGCCGAATGGGCCGGTGTGCGCACGTGCACACTGCCCGTTCAGCTTTGCGGTCATCGGAAGCCCGACCCTCAGCGGGGCGGGCTTGTGATGATCGAGAGTACGATCTGCCTGTCCAAGATGGGCAGATCGTACGTTTTTTTTAATTACTTTACAACCCTCGCAAGACTAAGGTCTTGCGATGGTTGTAAAGTGTATGGCCACCTTTTAAGGTGTGAAAATAAATGGGTGGATGCTGATTGGTTGCCATGCCAAGCTGCTCCTGATTTTGTCTGCTCCAGTTTTGATAAATTCCCTTCACTGTTTTTTAATTGTGCTTTACTGAATGGCCCAGTGGACTGATGTCAGTTTGGACCACCAGTGGTCTATTCATGGCCTCCCTTGGCTACCAAGATATGCCAGCTTGTACAGTCACGGGTTCTCTAAGCCTTTTAGAATGCTGTTTCAAGAATCTAAATTCAATAAAAGGGAATTGTTGTCTCTCGGGGGTAATGTACATGTTTTTTTAATTAAGGTTTACTGAGTGGTCCCAGTGGACTTGGAAGCCCCCATTTACGCTCGAGCAGTTTGAAACACATTTCCACAAGCGCTTCAACGTTTGACATGCAGATTTGCATGACATTGTATTATTGTGCGCGTTCACATCTGAGGCGCGGCGCTTAGAAAAAGTACAGGAGCTTCATTGGGACGTGATTGTACATTTTGGCCCCAATCAACTTTCCATTGCTGAAACAAAAGCACTCGAGACTGAAAACGTACTAAAAACACATGTACAAATGCGCAACAAATGACTAAAGACGCCGACGCTCAAGTGTAAATGTAGCCAACAGCCAGCTGAACTGTCAGTTTAAATTTGCTATATACATTCTAGATGCATCAAAATAAACCATGTGCCATGTATCACAGTTCCTTTTCTTTAGAAAGCAGCCACTGCATGAGTAGAAAAGCCCATGCCCTGCGTGCATGCTGTAGAGAAAGGACCATGTTCTCTGTGTGGAAGCAGTGGCCTCTCTGCAGAGGTCTGACATGCCCCTCTGCTGGCTTAGAGCTAGAGATCTCCAATCAGCAGGAAACATGAGCTTTGCTGATTTGCATAGCTGTAGGTTTGACTTATCAGGGTGTGTGGGAATTCTGCAGAAAGCAAAAGACCCACTTTGCTGCTGGCAGGGCATAGTCCTTTCTACGTAGGCTGTGGCTGCTTTCTTAAGAAGACACACCTTTTATTTATGTTTGCTATGTGCCTGGGGTTCAGCTTTAACACTGAAATTTAACCTAATGTTAACATTTTATGCTATCCCTCCAACCAACCTTATCCCTTAACCATGGCAATTAACCATCAAACCCTTGAGCAAGCACTTTCCATAAACATCTTTTCTATTGGTCTGTAATTTTGGGTGTGTTGTCTTGATTTCGTTATGCATAGAGGAACTTAGGGCCATGCAAGGGGAACCATGACGGCCCAGAGATCTATCATTTGCTCTAAACACCTTACATGGGTATCAGGCATGCTTGTTCTCATCGCTAACATGTTCGAAAATCTCGGTGACCATGGAGCACTTTAAGGGCCATTGACACCATTGCAGTGATTCAGCCATTATGGCAGCCCATTTATCTCAGGGACTTAATCCTCCTGTCCCATCGCACTCCTGACCGGACAAAAACCCAAATCCATCTGGGTGGGTGCGGTAGTGACAACGGATGCCTCCGTGAAATGTAGATCGATGAAAGTAGTCACTCGCACTCCATGATATTAAAGTCAATGCTGTTTATTGACTGAGATAACACACATCTCCTTAGCGACGTTTCGAGTCCATGCGGTCCCGTCCTCAGGCAAACAGGGGTCTGCTGTAAAAGGGGAATTTGATGATCCCTGCTGAATTTCAAAGTCAACCTCATTTTGTAGCGATGTCGGCCATCTTAAGAGAGACATCCACTTTAAAGGAGAATTATAAGGCGAGTGATTTTCACTCAACCTCATAGTTCGAGCCGACGTGTGACAATGGAATTGTCACACGTCGGCTCAATAGATCGGGAAGTGAGCGAACACATACCGCCGCTCGCTCACTTCTCGATCATGTCCCTGCAGAGAGCCGTGACTGTCACTCATGGCTCCCTGCAGGGATTCCCCCCGTCCTCGCTCCGATCCTCCAGCGCTGACTGGAGGAACGGACGGGGGAGGGGGTGGGCACAGCTGGCTCTGCCTCCAGATAGGCAGAGCCCGCTGTCAATCACGCAGCTGGGTGGATCTCGACAGTAATGTCGGGATCCGTCCCAGCTGCGGCGGTCTCAGTATACCGCGAGCTGTAGCTTGCGGTATACTGAGCTTTGGGTAACGGGAGGACGCTAGTTTGTGTTCTCCAGTGACCCTTAGGAGCACTATGGGGAAAACACTGAACCCATAGTTCTCCTTTTTAAGCAATGTACATATGTAAGGATATTTCATAGTAAACATGTTGATGAGTTATGAAGGGTAATTTCCAGAAACATCACAAGAGGGGAATTCTACAATGTTACATTAGGGGAACATTGCCAAGGCCATGTACACCCACCTTGCCAGCCTATCTTGGAGAACCCATCTGGATGAACATGGATTTCTGTAACGCTGTTTGATGATTGGATAAATATGAAGTAATTAGTTGCTATAAACCAATGATGTTTGAGCTTACTTTTATCTTGATTTGCAAAATGCATAAAACTATACGATCATAAGGGGCGATCAATGCTCCTCTGATCCCTCACTCATGTCAAATAAAGCCTTGTCTGATTTGAAGCTGCTCACAGACGTTTCTACATTGGCTTCTTACTGATCCTGGTAAATGCACTGAAAAAAATTGCATGTAGAACTTTTGACCGAACACTGCAATGCATTAACTGGGCCTTGCACTGTGCTGCAAGGTGCATTGGGGATCCAATTAGAATGAATGGCACTACATTGCGCCATTGCACCTACAGTGTGCGTTACCTCAACGCAATATTCGTAATGGGCCCCTAAAGCTTTCGTGGTTCTGGCGGTGCTGTGATTGTAAGGATGTTGTGTATGACTCTCGACTGGGCTGTTGACACTGATTTGAGATCTGCCTGTTAATGGCTAATCTTGATGTAGTATTCCACACTTAAAGGATAACTGTGCTTTTATACAGGTATCCTTTAACTTACCCCCACCCCCAGTACACACCAACATCTTATACTTTCCTGTCCTTGATCCTGCTAGAACCACGCTGCGTAGCCTAAACTCTCCCAATGGGTTCCTTACTACTTCTGGAGAATAATCCCCTTCATTCCTTTGAAGAGACAACCTTTTGTTGGGACTCATAATAGATGGGCTCCCTGAAGGCATGAATGGGATTTTCTGCACACATGCAGACATGAAGGACTGGCCAAGAGAGATTGTGTCTCCCCATGGACAGTGGATCTACCGTGTTTCCCCGAAAATAAGACACTGTCTTATATTTTTTTGGCTCAATAAAACACACTGGGTCTTATTTTATTGGTCTCTAAAATATACCATTTGAAGCATTTGTTTAATCTATTTGATAAGTACAAAAAAACTTGTGGACCAATTCAGATCTGTGTGTCCTGCACACTTCCTGTCTTATCTCAAACTGCCTTCATAGTTCTTATCTTCGACTACAGAATGATGGTAAAGATCTGAGAGTGGGAGTGGTTGAGTAGTGTAGCGGAAAACAACTAGCCAGGTTGGATGTCCACCAAAGACTGTAACCCAGTCATGGTAGTACGGATGAAATGGGCTACTTCAGCTACACATATGAGCCTTGTAGACTGGGTTATTCACTGGTTTCTTCTTGCTCTTGGGAACACCAGCACTGATTATCTCCCTCTTCCCAACTTTGGATATTCAAATTTCTGTTGAACTCTCTGCTATATAAAATTAATTTTGTAAGCTCTTAAGCTCCATAAACATTTTAGACCCAGTGATTTCACGGTAGTTGGTAGGCTTTCCCCATTTCCTGCAAGCACCCAAAAAACTACTAGAAAGGGTTGTAGTGTGTGTGTGTGTGAGAGACCCCAGACTGGCATTTACCTGCTATGATTAACCAAGCCTAACGGTGATTGTACAGCTTTTACAGTCATAGACCATAGACCCAACCAAAGTCTTTAGGTGGCCATACACTTTACAACCATTGCAAGACCTTAGTCTTGCGATGGTTGTAAAGTAATTTAAAAAACGTACAATCTGCCCATCTTGGACAGGCAAATCGTACTTGCGATGACCGCAATGCTGAACGGGCACACACCGGCCTGTTCGGCATTTATCTGCCGAGCATGCCACAAACCAGCCGAAAATCTTCGAACATGCTCCTTAGACAAAAGACATGCGACCGTACAGTAAAAACGGTCGCACGCCTGCCATACACTTTGCGATTATCGTACGATCGCGGGATTTCCCGCGATTATCGTGCGATAATCGCACAGTGTATGGGCACCTTTTAATCAGATTGCTTTAATGTGCATTTACTGCAGAGCTAACAAAGAGGAGGAGGAGAGTACAGATGTATTCAAGATAACTAATAATTACATAGATAATGCACACCACCCAGAACTAGTTTTGTCTTAGACGAGATGGCCTTGAGGGAAGTAGCCAAATGGTCGTTGCAAATTGTAAAGTCCTAGCATTTCTTGTAATGTTTAAACAAATCCATGCTTCCAGGAAGGCACTGAGCTAACAGAATGAATAAAGAAATCCCTTCAAGGTCTATTGTGTGATGCAGATGCCATGTATAATGCCAATGTATCACAGATGCAGTCTGAGTGGGGGACATGGGGGGGGGGGGGGTTTTTTTT
>NW_017306482.1:1297526-1304640 GCF_000935625.1 Nanorana parkeri
TATAAGTTCCCCACATAGATCAATAATAAGCTTGTAAAGTCTGCCTGTGTCTATGATATAATACAATTGGAATTTCAGCAATAAAGGGAACCTATGAAGACCCAGAGTGCTGACTTCTTTTTTAAAGGAGAAGTATGAGGTGAGTGAATTACACTCATCCCCATAGTTAGAGCCAACGTGTGACATTGAAACTGTCACACGTCGGCTCAAAAGATCGTGAAGTGAGCAAACACATACCGCCGATCCGCTCACTTCCCGACCATCTCCCTGCGGTGATTGTGGGACAGGGGAAGGGACGGGCACAGCTGGCTCTGCCTCTAGATAGGCAGAGCCCACTGTCAATCAGCCAGCTGGGAGGATCTCGACAGTATTGTCGGAATCCATCCCGGCTATGGCGCTCTCAGCATGTAGCGGGCAATACTGCTGAGTTTTGGGTGACCCTAAAGAGAACTACGGGAAGAAAAAGTTACCCCATAGTTCTCTTTTTAAGGTACAAGCCCTTGTACTGTTAGTTGATTGGCTGCAGTCACTTTTTGGCCACAAATTTTTGGACCAGCTATGAAGGGGTCAGAGTGTTGCCTACGGGGCCACCCACAGCTTGAAATTCAAGCAGTGTATGGCCAGCTGAAGTCACTGATCCAGAATAAGAATGCAGACAGACTTCACTGCCAGCATGCTTGTCCCAGGTTAGTGACTCAGTAATAACGAAGCAAGGTTTAGGATGACAGCCTCAGTCTACATCTGTAAATAATAAGTCAGCAATGGCGCTCCAGCAGTTCCATCCTCACGTTTTTATATTAAAGTGAACCCATTCTTTGCCATGTTGGGCAAAGTAACAGATTACCTTAGAGACTTTCGTCTCCAACAGATTGCAGGCAAAAGCACACAAAAAATCAAATATTGACATGCTTACATGCAGCATTTTCCATTTCCAAACTATTTTTTTTTTATTGACTCGTGCCTCTGAATTTGCTAGGGAATTGGCATTCCAGAAAAAGTCCATTCCCTAGCACAGCCCCTCCTCCCTCTTTATACGTCATAGCCCTCTCCTCTTTTTGGGAATGTCTATTTGTCTGTGCTGGTCCAGGTCCTCCACCCCACCCCTCACCTCCATACATACCCTTTTTATGTAGCTCAGGAATAGGAAGATAGTTCACCAGCACTCTACAGCTCAATGTGCAAGAAAAGTTATTTTATTGCAAACTTACGTCACATAGGTCTATAAGCCAACGTTGCGGTCGCTGTGACACCTTGAGGAAGAGACCCTGCGCGACCTCGAAATGCCACGCAGCGACCGCAACGTTGGCTTATAGACCTATGTGACGCAAGTTTGCAATAAAATAACTTTTCTTGCACATTGAGCTATTGAGTGCCAGGGACCTATCTTCATATTCCTGAAGTTCTGAACGGCACCATCCATAGTGGTCACTTTGAGAACCTACTTTGTTATCACGCTGTATGGTGTAAAGCCGGCATCCACATCTTTTATATAGCTGTCAGGGGAAATAGAGTGACAGCTCTGAGTCTGCTGAGGCTGATGACTCCAAGATGGTGGCACTGATCAGCAGTCTCTGGGCTTATGGAATCCTACACATGGGAGGCTTTTACAGTTCAGTAATATGCAGACAATACGTTTAATGCATGTTGTAATATTATGGAAAGATTATTGTTGAAGACGTTAATGGGCGATAAGGTCTCTTTAATTGCCCCCCTTTCCCAGCCATTATACTTGCCAATAAAGGAGGGAGGGAGGGGTTGGTGTGGATATGGGACTTGAATACTTTAAGCTAATAAAACAAAAATGTAGATTGGCGAACCAGCCAATAAACCTGATACTGTTCTTGGTCCCGGTATCTATTTCTTTATTATTTTTGAGAACAATGTCACTCTGTCTCCTCTCTCTGCTCCTTATTCTGGTCTGCTGGCTCACCCTTCTCATGTGGACAAAGTAATTCTTCGTGAATAACATGTTTGTTGTGAATGGATGGTATGGGTGTGGACGGTTTCTTTAGCATAGGTTTCTTACAGGGAGTTTTCTTTTTCTTGAGGAGCTTCATGTAAATAACTTAATGTTTTACAAATCAGCTTTTTGTATGTACCTGAGAGTAGCCATATTTGCTTTGGACATATTCTAGCCAATGCCACGCTGCTGGCTTGGTAGTTCTGTACTATGGTTGATATTTACTGCCCCTTTGTTATCAATGTAGGTCCATAGCTATGTACAGACATGATGCGGTGGTTTGATGTGTTGGCATCACCCAACTACAAAAGTGTATTTTGTATGAAAGATCTTTCATTTCATGGCCATGGGGGAAGAAATGAACAGACATGTCTGGCTCTGGCTTATCTCCGGGGGAAGAGCAGTTGGCCATGAAATTTTGACCCGGTTTATCAGTTCTTCTCTAAAGAAGGCCCAACCAGGGGATGCCTAAAGAGGTCGGGGAGTGTGTCCAGTAATACTGAGGTTGATTTACTTAAGTAGGGACTGCATTGGGCAACGATGCCCAACGCAGCACAATGGGGCTGGTGTGAACACCCCTAAATGGGCCCTTCAGATTGCAAACTGCAACCCACAGAAATGCACAGATACAAACTAAGGGGCATATTTGTAAAGCAGTATAGCAATGCATATGGTGTGAATAGGTCCTCCAGTCATTACACACAATAATCTAAAGGTGGCCATACACTCTACAACCATCGCAAGACCTTAGTCTTGCGATGGTTGTACAGGGATTAAAAAAACGTACGATCTGCCTATCTTGGACAGGCAGATCGCACTCTCGATCATCGCAAGCCCACCCCCCTGAGGGGCGGGCTTCCGATGATCGCAATGCTGAACGGGCAGTGTGCGCGTGCGCACACCGGCCCGTTCGGCATTTGTCTTCTGAGCACCGTTCTAACCAGCCGAGAATCGTACGATTCCCGGCTGGTTTTCGAACATGCTGGTTCGACGGAAGACGTGCGACCGTACAGTAGAAACGGTCGCACGTCTCCATTCACACTGCTCGATTCTCGTACGATCGCGGGATTTCCCGCGATTCTCGTACGAGAATCGAGCAGTGTATGGGCACCTTAACACATTCCATACAGCACTAAGGGCAGGTTCACACCATTTTACGGACCAGATCTGGTCCAGAAAATGATGTGAACCTGCACGCAGTTCCAGTGCATTCCAGACCAGACAAAATGAGATATGCAGTATTTTTCTGGTCTACCCATCCTTAATGGGTAGACCATATCTGGAAAACGTACATTCCCTAGTTGTCCTGTGGAGCCATTGGTCAAAGATGCTGACTGTAACAACTAGAATATATACATCTGCTACAGAAAATGAATGCGCAGTACATTTGCATATGAAATATGTTCGGGAGAGGTCCGCACTGCCACAGGCCGTTTCGGAGTGAATGGGCACTAAAGCACAATCTTTGTGCAGTACAAATCTGGAAGCAGAGCTGGACTATGTAATGAGCAAATATGGTTGCCCTCATGTACATACAGTTCATACATCTCGCATGTAAGTCACTTTATATGTCCTGCATACAAGGCACTGCACATGTGTTATAGCATACCACAATGCATGGATACATAGCTCTTGCCCTGTGCTGAAACAAAATTGTGCAGGACCTATTTTTGCACGCATTGAGGTGCATTGACAGACTGTTCACTTTCACGGGGCTGCCAAAAACAACATGCCTCAAAGCACCAAAGAGCTTGCTGCATTATGGTGTGAACGGGTCTTCACAGTCTACAAGGTGACAATGGACTCTATTGACTTCTGTGTTTACTTGTATCGGGGAATATGATGCGCTACAATGGCAATAGTAGCCTTGCACAACCACGTTCATCAAACAACGGGCTTCTATCTGGGTTGCAAGTGAGATATTTATTTTTAAACAGCAAGTTCCGCCAGCAAATTTGCATAGTTGTGCAATGCTGCAGGTCCCGTGAACTCAATTGTTTGAGAATTTTCCTTTCCTTGTTATGTGCAACTGTGGGTAAAACCGAGCTATGAAACCACCCCTTACATTGTATGGCAGGATCCTCCAGATCTCTTCTGATTCTCTATAGCACCCCAACATTGGGGCTAGGGTTGCCAACTGTCCAGGATTCACCCGGACAGTTCAGGTTTTGAATGCTGTGTCCGGGTTTCATGGCAGCAGAAACCCAGACACAAGATGTCAGGCAGACAGGGGCAACCAAAATTAAGATAACGGCTACTGGCCCCCACTATGATACTTTATATATTAATGGGTGATGCTATTTAGATATGAATAAGCCACGACTCATTCTCCCCAAAAATATGTCCGCGTGTCACTAGAGTGTTCGGGTTTCGCTTGAAGAAAAGGTGGCAACCCTAATTGGGGCTCACTGATGACAACACCCTTTAGTTGCTGCACTGGTTCACCCCCTGCACTTTTATCAGTTAGCTAGGTTGCATATCGCAGTAACTGTCCAATAAGAGGGCACAGGAGGAGGAAGGGGGAAGGGCTAGAACCAGTGACCACAGGACCTGGTATTTGTTTCCATATCAGAGTGCTCTGGTTTTCTTAGCTCCCGGGTTGCTCTATAGAGAATTGGAAGAGATTTGGTATCTGAAATATGGCCATGGTGAAGTCACAGCCGTTAATATGCATGCTTCTTCTGAGTCAGAGTATTGAAGCCAACAGATTGGCATGACCACAAGGCACCTATTACTTTCAGAAGGAGAGGTCAGCCATGACATCCTGAATTCTCTCTCCTTTAAATAAAGTGATCAGTGATCAATGAAGGTTCATATTCCCAGGTCCCTCAGCGGGGTTAGATCCTGTTAGGTTTGTATTGCCATTTATTGTGGTGGTGCACCTATTTCTCCCAGTGACACCCTGCCACAGTCTGACATAGGGTGTCACCAGGGCAGGAAGTGAGGGGAAATCTCCCCATCAGAAACGCAGACAACCTAAAAAAACCTAACTGAGACTCTAACACGTCTCCGCTAAAAAAAATAAAGTTTTTTAACTTTAATATTTAAAACAACTTTGTTCTCGTTTCATATTACTTGGAATGTATAAACCGACGCGGGGAAGTTGTATTTGTTCCTTGGGTAGTATCTGTTGGCTGCTTCGTAATTCTGTCCAATGACTACAAGTCTGTGTCAGGTCTGAGTCAATTCTAAACAGGAATGTTTTTATAGTAATGGTTTTAGTACATGTCAGTGATTGGACAGGCCGCCCATTACAGTCACCGTGTGTACACGTAAAAATGAACAATGACCTGTCTACGTGTCTGTTTGTCAGTGCAGTGGAGGTGCGGGGAGGGATGGGAGCAGTAGTGATTGGGACAGGGTTGCTAAGCTACCAGGTTGATGTTCCTCTGAAGTTGGTTGACCTCATCCTCTAGATATAGAATAGAAGTGCGAAATAATCTTTTCATGCTGCACACCTAGGCCACTGAACATGCACAGACAGAGCTGCACACCAGACCACTGAGCATGCACAGACAGAGCTGCACACCAGACCACTGAGCATGCACAGACAGAGCTGCACACCAGACCGCTGAGCATGGACAATGAGAGCGGCACAGACTACCCCCAGAGCACGATCAGTCAGAGCGCACACAATCAGAAAGAGCACACACAATCAGAAATGTATACCCACACCACTGAGCATGCTCAGTGAGAGCTGCACACTCAGCCATTGCCTGAACAGAGCTGCACTCCCAGAGCATTCACAATCGGAGCTGCACACCCAGGCAACTGGGACATGCACAATCAGAGCTGCGCACAGAACACCCCCCCGGGTTGCCATCTGTCTAGGATTCACCTTGACAGTCCGGGTTTTGAATGCTGTGTCCGGGTTTCATGGCATCAGAAACCCGGACACAAGACGTCAGGCAGACATGGCAGACATGGGCAACCAAAATTAAGATGGGGCTACTGAAAATAGTCTCAACTGTGATATTTGCATATGAATGGGTGGAGCTATTTACATATGACTAAGCCGCGACTCATTCTCCCCAAAAAATGTCCGCATGTCACTAGAGTGTTCGGGTTTCCGCTTGAAGAAAAGGTGGCAACCCTACATCCCCCCCAGAGAAAAATCAGTCAGATTATGCACAGAGCTGCACACCCAGACCACTGGAAATGCACAGTCAAAACTGCACTCGCATACCATGCTCCGAGCACACATAGCAGAGCACACCCAGACCACTGGCCATGCACAGGAAGGAGTTCTTAAGATCCGAGGATGTACAGGCTTCTCTTTATAATGTCATGATTGTAACATAGAAAAACTGACTGCTGTGTTGAAAGAAAGTTCTGACAATGGGAACACCGGCTGTAAGTGTTATCATATGGGCATTGACAGCGACATCTCCATATACCTGTATAAATGTGCAGGAACTTTATTGTTGGGACAAAGGGCAAGACTTTTCTGTTAATGATAATCTTGGTGATGTCACGCACACTGCCTTAAGCAGGAAGGGTGAGATCTTGTGTCCACAGTATACACGCGAGTCATAAAGATGATGGCCTGAGTGTTCCTGATAAGCTTTCCTTTTCTAAAATAAACCTGTAAGGGAGCTGCCATTGCTGACTTGGTTTTTATAAGTGCAGGCTCCTGGGACGTCATCGTGACCCCTGGCCTCACTACCGAATAATACTATACATAATGGAATAAACATTATGAATATGATTTCAGACTTCGCTGGCTGCATGCTTGGGAGGCCGTGGGCTCATTTGGTAGTGACGATTTACATGACAACCCGGAAGGTTGCATCTTTAAAAGCAAAGCAACAATGGCGGCTCCCATACTTCTGTTCTCACAGGTTCAATATAAGCTGGACATAAACACAGAATATGAAAATGAACGTATTATAACCTGAGGGGGGCCTATGGTAGAGAAATGAAACGCCAACCTCCCGACCAGTGGTGTACGTTTATTATTGCCCCTTTTCTTTTTCTTGTCCCGTGGAGCACTATAAGACATGTGCCTCTCTAGGCCAGCCTATCTCAACCAGGGGGCCTCCTGCCTTCGCCGGGGGGTGCCCTAACATTTTCACACAGCGTCAAGCCTTTCCATGGTGCAAGCGGGCTCCTGATGTGAAGGGGGGACTCTGGTGTAAAAAAAATGGGGCTGTG
>NW_017306482.1:1304679-1324132 GCF_000935625.1 Nanorana parkeri
CCCCCCTAAAATCCATAACAGACTCCCATCTGGAATAAGGGTCTGTTATCAATTTCTTTAGGGCCCACACATCGTTTTTTTACATTTAAGTCTTGGGTGCCTGCCTAAAATAAAAGTTATACTCACCCGATTCTCGATGCTGGCTTTCTCTTAAATACACCCTACAACCATTGCACGACTTTCGTTGTGCGATGGTTGTAAGGCGTATGGCCAGCTTTAGACTGACTGCAATGCAATAAAGATCAATTGGACGGTACTGCTGGAGGAGGAGGTTAGAGGCTGGAAGGACCAGTCTAAAAGTGCCCATACACCTGCCGCTTATCGTACGATAATCGGCAGGTGTATGGGCAGGGTGCGACCGCATCTACTGTCGCTCAACTTTCGTCTTCCTAGCCAGCTGGAAAACCTGCCGAAAATCGTACGATTTTCGGCAGGTTTTCCAGCTGGCTAGGAAGACGAAAGTTGAGCGACAGTAGATGCGGTCGCACGCTGCCCATACACCTGCCGATTATCGTACGATAATCGGCAGGTGTATGGGCACTTTTAGACTGGTCCTTCCAGCCTCTAACCTCCTCCTCCAGCAGTACCGTCCAATTGATCTTTATTGCATTGCAGTCAGTCTAAAGCTGGCCATACACCTTACAACCATCGCACGACTTTCGTTGTGCGATGGTTGTAAGCAGGGGCGTAATTAGAAATCACAGGGCCCCGTAGCAAAATTTTGTATGGGGCCCCCGTGATTGCTAGTTATGCCACTTGCAGAGCCCACCTGATATACGAAACAGCCCACCTGAGAGGGACCCTGCAAAGCCCACCATAGACCCTCTATGGTGGGCTCTGCAGGGTCTCAGATGGCCTGCACACCTCTTACCTGTCAGGGCTGTCCGCCTACGTGGTAGCCGGGCCCCCGCCTCCTCTTCCATCCCCGGGCCCCATCTCCTCTTACATCACTGGCTCTTAGGTCGCCGGCCCGGGCCCCACCTCCTCCTTCACTGCGAACATCGGCCTCTTCTGCGGCAGCTGCCGGCTCTCGCTGACACAGCTCCGCTGTTCCTCTTCGCGGCCGCTGCTGAGCTGTGTCAGTGACAGCCAGCACCCTGATATGCCATAGCAACCCAGGCGACCCACACGGCATCAGAGGGATGCCCTGGTCGGGCCCCCCTGTGCCCGGGCCCCATAGCGTCCACCTGGGTCGCTATGGTGATTGTTACGCCACTGGTTGTAAGGTAATTAAAATCTCGTACGATCTGCCCATCTTGGACAGGCAGATCGTACTTCTGATCATCGCAATCCCGCCCCGCTGAGGGGAGGGCTTCCGATGACTGCAATGCTGAACGGGCGGTGTGCGCTTGTGCACACCGGCCCGTTTGGCATTTGTCTTCCGAGCACGCCACATGTGCAGTGTTCATGTTGCGATTTTTGTTGTACGAAAACGCCACTAATCCATCGATTTTCGTACAATTCGAAAAAAGTTTTCTAGTCTGCCTGTTCAACCAAATTTGGCCAGCTACACAGTAATTGCAATCGTGCACTTTCCATCAACTGACTGATTATCGTACGAAACCGCGATCACGGACGATTATCAAACGATAATTGTAAGGTGTATGGCCACCTTCATACAGGGAGCATGCTTACAGTAAGGGAGAGTAGACAGATGACCTCATCAACACCGCTGTATTCCATAACCGCGACATAAAAAGTGGTGTCGCCCTCCTGGCTGCACAGTGACTCGGGTGTGTGTGAGTGTGAGTGTGTGTGTGTCATGAAAATTGCTCAACAGATTGACTGACTAATATTTCGTCAGGTTAAACAATGCTCCTCTATGGATCTCAACTGTGTCGCTGTTTGCCTAGAGTCCAGATTTAAGTGCAACAGATGTTTAGTTTTCAGCTTCGGGGACGTGCGGTCAGGGGAGGCGGAGCCTCACCTAAAATTATGAAAGAAAAGCTTTTTCTCCATTCAGATCGGCATCTAACAGGTTACACAGCAGGGAAATCCTCCCCGCTGTGTAACCTGTCATGGACGGAGTGCCTCAGCAGTGAGGAATAAGTCAGGGACAGGGAGGCTCCTCACTGTCTCCTCCCTTCCTCCTTTACACTAGCTTGGGGGTGGGGCGGCGTCCGACAAGGGGGTGCGGGGGCGGGGCTGGTGAATGGTTTACCTGGATCAAGAGGTACCGCACGTCACTGGTCAGTGTAATATCCTAAACATTGTAAAGCTCAAGCAGTCTGATGTGATGATGCTTAGATGTGTACATATAATATTATTATGTCCTGTATGGGGCAGTTCATCATTGCCATTGGCACAGCTCACCCGAGGAGAGATATCCTGGCTCTCATGTGCACTGCGTATTGTCCTAGCACAGTACACAAGACAACTTACTTATGCAATCGAAACCAGTTTGTCTGTGATTGAAAGCCTAAATAACTCCATGGTTCCTTCTTTTTTCTTCTTCTCCAAGTTCTTAATAACGTCACAGTTCCATTTTCCTCTGATTGCCTTTTAAAAAGGGGGAAGTAGAGTTTTGTAGTTGGGTCTAAGAATAAAAGTACATTGCCAGGCCAAAAAAAAGTCACACACTGTAATATTTAGTTGGGCCGCCTTTAGCTTTGATTATGGAACACATTCTCCGTGTGGCATCGTTTCCATAAGCTTATACAATGTCGCAACATTTATTTCCATCCAGAGTTGCCACCTGTCCTGGATTCACCCCGACAGTCCAGGTTTTGCATGCTGTGACACAAGATGTCATGCAGACAGGGGCAACCAAAATGATGATAGGGGCTACAGGCCCCACACTGAAAATAGTCCTAACTGTTATATTTAAATATAAATGTGCTACGACTTATTCTCCCAAAAAAATGTCCGCGTTTCGCTAGAGTGTTCGGGTTTCGCTTGAAGAAAAGGTGGCAACCCCATCTCCAGAACATCCCAAAGATTCTTAGTGGGGTTAAGGTCTGGACTCTGGTGGTGGCCAATCCATGTGTGACGATGTCTCATGCTCCCTGAACCACTCTTTCACAATCTGAGCCCGATGAATCCTAACATTGTCATCTTGGAATATGCCCAATGTGCCATCAGGGAAGAAGAAATCCATTGAGGGAAAAACCTGGCCATTCAGGGAGGCAGATGACCTCGTTTTTGGGGGCATAAAGTTGCTGAACCTAGACTAATTATCCAATGGAAGGCTCTGACCATTCTGCTTAGCTACATCCAGGTGGTGACTTTTTTTTTTGGCCAGGCAGTGTATATTTAAAGTGTATGTCCAGCAAATACTTCTTTTTTTCACAGAGAGAAATAAAAATGTGTTTTACATGTATGTCAGGGCAAAAAAATGCAACCCATCTCCAGAATACTTCCACATTTTCCCTTTTTTTTTTTTTTAAAGACTCTCTAAGTACAGAAAAAACCCTCTCTGTGAACGGAGGCTTTTGATGTGAAACTTTTGGTCTGGTGTGAACAGAGGAACTCTTCTTGGATTTGGAGGGGAACCACTCATTTTTTACTCTTTCATTTTATAGTGGGGTGCTCTACAATTTTGCAACATTTTAAAGGGTGCCGTGATGGAAAAAAAGGTTGAGGAACACTTTTCTAACATTTAACAGACCAAAAGGTTACAAATAGGCCAAGTTCTTTGTTAGACTTACATACAACATGCACTTTAATAAAGTAGGGGAAGACTAGAACCTGAGTTGACTTTTCATTGTTGTTGGTGTCCCTGTTGCAGATATTCCCTCACTTCTTGTATGGGGAAACTGCTGTCACTGCGACATACAGGTGAAACTCGGAAAATTAGAATATCGTGCAAAAGTTCATTTATTTCACTAATGCACCTTAGCCGTCTACCTGGAGATTTTGGAGCACTTCATGCTTTCTTCCGCAGACGAGCTCTATGGGGATGCTGACTTCTGGATCTGGGTTTTCATGAGCTGTAAGCCATAATCATCACAATTATGACAAATCACGGCTTGAACTATCTTGCTTTGCATGTAATGAGTCTATCTCATATATTAGTTTCACCTTTTAAGTTGCATTATTGAAATAAATGAACTTTTGCACGATATTCTAATTTTTCGAGTTTCACCTGTATAGGTCTTGTTCCCATGTTCCTCGGCTTATCTAAGCTGTGTGTACAGCATGAGTTTGCAAGGCATACGTATGGGGAAATCTCTCTGAGCAGGAAAAATCCATCACGGGCTTCTACTACATTCTACTTTACCCAAAACTCAAAATAAAATCTTGTGCTGGACATACACTTTAATTAAACAATATGTCTACATCTCCCGGGCCTTTTTTTTGCATACTGGTCCATGCATGCCCAGGGTAGTGTGCAAGCCCAGCACGATTCTTTGCTGATACATGCGTGGGAGTTGCGTCATCCTAGGCCTGGCCTAGGGTTGCCACCTGTCCAGGATTCACCCGGACAGTTCGGGTTTTGAATGCTGTGTCCAGG
This sequence comes from Nanorana parkeri, assembly GCF_000935625.1. Classification (NCBI taxonomy): domain Eukaryota; kingdom Metazoa; phylum Chordata; class Amphibia; order Anura; family Dicroglossidae; genus Nanorana; species Nanorana parkeri. The sequence continues at coordinate 1,309,133 of NW_017306482.1, forward strand.
TTTCATGGCAGCAGAAACCTGGACACAATTTGTCAGGCAGACAGAGGCAACCAAAATGAAGACAGGGGCTACTGGCCCCCCACTGAAAATAGTCTCAACTGTGATATTTACATATGAATGGGCGGCAATTTTTATATTTGAATAAGCCACAACTCATTCTGCCAAAAAAATGTCCACGCGTCGATTGAGTGTTCGGGTTTCGCTTGAAGAAAAGTTGGCAACCCTAGCCTGGCCAATCAAGATGGCCTAAGACTCCGAACCTGGAAGATGGCCAGATGGCGATGGAATCCCCAGCAATGGAGGGCAGCACTGACATTGCAGCACTGGAGAGGATCGCTTTGCTGGATAAAGGTGACATAATGTCTTTGCACATTATGGCAAAAAGCTTTTTTTCATGGTAGTTTTAACTTCATTTTAAAGTAGAACTGAAGCCAACATTTTTTTTTTGCTTAAAGTAGAGAGGGATTAGAACACCGATCATGTTTTTATTGCCATCTGTGTCAGGTTTTTGGCTGCATCCCCCATTAGGGAGATTCACCCTCTCTATTTGTCCTGGTGACCATTGTCACTGACAGTGAAAGAAAATCCCAAATCTTGGGTTGTCACCAGAACAGAAATAGATGGGAATCTTCCAATGGGGCTATTACCCTCCCCTACTATATCCAAAAAGAGAAAAAAAGGAATGATGCACGCGTCCATAGACTTACCTTGCGTCTCTGCTCGTCTCCCAGCCGAGAATCTGAACTGCGCATGTGCCCGCCCCAAGATCATTCCTTTGCGGCCGCACGAGCAGTTCCTGATTCTCGGCGCGGGAGCGCGCAGCGATAACGAGGTAAGTTTAAACCGCTGTTAAAGCGTTTTTTTGTTTTTTTGTTTTACTTTTTGCCTATATCTACTGCTTGCTAGCAGTAGATATAGGCAAAAAAACCGGAGGCTTTAGAGCCCCTTTAAGGTTATTATGGCAGATACAACTCACGGTTCACTAGTACCCCCAAAAAGTGCGTCCTACAACAATGCATCTATAGCAATGCATAGACTGGGAGCAGGTTGGTGTCATGTACCTTGATGAGGGTGTCACTGCTACTTTTACAAGGTAACAACTGTACAAAGACATTGAGAGCACACAACGTGGACTGATCTACTTTGTGGTTACAGCGGAATAGGTTTCTTTTAATGCTTATGTGCAGTTTTAATATCTGCCTGGAGTTTGTATGGCCGAACCATGATCAGATTGGTGGTATGGTTTGGATCAAAATGCGGACCAGACCGCAGGCATAATGTGCGGCCGATCTCATTGTGTCCGGAGGGTGTGCCTACGGTGCCATTCACTTCAATGGACCGCCACAACCCCACCTTGCCCACAAAAGAGTGAGCCAGGCGCAATGCGTTCTGGCCAGGATTGGGCCGCAACGCACTGCATCTGGTGTGAACGGACCCTTAGTTACTTTGTCTCATGCAGAAGTCCCGGCATATCCTCTCCGGTTATCACATCAGCATTGTAATAGGAATACATATTGGAGTTGTTTCTGATAATACAATCAAAGCTTACTTGAAAAAAAATTAGTGAGTGCTGCCTTCCGTCTGCTCATCACTTCCATCAACTTCCTGGATTCCCAGTGTGCTTTGCATCTCTTTCCCTGCTGCTTGATGTGATGCAATCTCCATTTCTCAACACTACATATCCCATCATGCATTGCTTCCAGCAAGCAATGATGATGTTGCATTGTTCAGACATTGAGTTGTAGTTCAGAAGGCAGGCACTGTGAGATTGGTGACACCAGGAAGTTCATATTCCCAGGGCTGAGTGAAATGGTGTCAGTGCATTGAGGAAGTCTATCCTATGGAAATCTTCAATTAGTACGTTTACAAATATGGTTATCAGGCGTGGGATAGAGATTAAATATAAAGATACAGATTTATTTTTCGTTTTTGGCCATAGATTTCCATTATTCTGTGAACTCTTTTGAATATAATGTATTATATGATCATTAGGCATTGGGTTATTGCAGTGTCTTTCCCCCTGAGCTGGGTTTTTATGCGCCCCCTATGTAAAGGGTTTTGGTCCCATACTGAAGCTTTGAGCAGCAATGCTAAAGGGCGGGAGATTGCACCCCAGGCATCTCGCCTAAAAATGCAGCTGGCAGCACACACCCTGATATAAAACCACACAATATAAACACAGCACATGCCATCATCACAAGAACAGCTTCTGTTGCACTTATCTACAAGGCAGACTGATGTTTGAACACACTGACTTCTGGAGCTGATAGAACATTGATGTGGCAATGCCTGGCTTAAAGGGTAGCTGTAATCTTGGTATCGCTGTTTGCAGTTGGCACCCGGCTTTCACATACAAATGATCGGGTGCCCATAGAGTTAATCACTTCTATAATGCATTCGAGCTAGGGGAAAAAAGATAGTAAATGGCTATTTCCTATGCTCCTCAGCTCCATCTAGTGGCCATACTGTATTATTACAAAACACTACATTCCAACTGGGAACAAACATACTAAATACTGATTTCCTGTGCTCTTCAGCTTCATCTAGTGGCTATAATGTATTATTATAACACACTACATTTGAACTGGCAAAAAAGATACTAAATATTTCCTATATAATCTATCATTACAACCCACCACATTGACCTGGGGGAAAAAAGATACTGATACTTATTTCCTGTGGTCCTCAGCTCCATCTAGTGGCCATAATGTATTATTACTTCACACTGCATTCATACTGGGGAACAATATATTAAGAACATATTTATTTTTGGCATTATTGACCCAGAATGAACAGTAGGAGATATTTGCAGGGTGGAAGGCCTGCCAATTGTTTATAAACAGATTCCTTGATGTAGGGTTGCACAGATACCAAGTACAGTACTCGGTACAAGTACATGTACCGATACTTTAGACCGCCAAGACTACACTAGAGAAAAATTCAAATATTAGGAGGCAGCTGTCATGTGTAAGGAGCACACTGAGCTCCTGGGATTTGTACATCTCTGTTTTAACGTACGATTTTGTTTTTATAAATATAAATAAAGGGATGCACAGATACCAGTTTTGCGAGTACGAGTGCTGGTACTGGCCGAGTACTTACAAGTACGAGTACTGATACATTTTTGTTTATTGTCATGTGACAGTTTTTCTAAAACAATACAGACTAATGATTTCAGGACAGAGGTGGAGCGCCAGAGCCCGATCCCAGCTGCAACCGCTGCAACCCTGGTAGTTCTCATGAAAATGCCAAGTATCTGCACTGGTACTCGAAAAGTATCTGTGCATCCCTACCTTGATGTCTTGTCAGTAAAGCAATGAAGAGGCCGAGGGACGCACTGTTGTTGAGCGTTGCTTAGGGCATCAGTTGCCCTTAATCCGGCTCTGATTAAGGCCCTTTTAAAAGGACCTGAAATTTTAGAGACAAAGATATGAGACCTTGTGTATCCCTGGCAATTCCTAGAAATCAGGGACTGTTAGTAAATATTATGTTTGAAGATGACTACTATAATGATGTTATGGAAATCAAACTGGCTGCATCAGTACAATGTGTTTATATTATATCCTGTGTGTTCACCTGTCTGTTGGGTTCAGTTGTTTACATTTTCAACATATTTTTTGAAGTTTGTTTGGACACTTTAAACAATAATAGGAGAAGCGAAAGGTTTTACACACACACACACACACACACACACACACACACACACTGTATATATGCACCGTATGTACACACACACACACACACACTGTATATATGTACCGTATGTGCTAAATCATGAGGTGAGAGAAAGAGATTTGTACAATGTAAGGCGTGTATATAATTTTAGGTATGTGAAGCTACATGGTTTCAGTATAAACTATATTTGTGGTCCGAGCCTTAACAAGTAAGTGATACCCTGCCGCCCCCCCCCTCGCCTCCCCCCAATGGCCTGTGGTGTGCCTTGGCCTTCTCAGGTCAGTATGCCTAAAAGGGGGCATACTCTGAATGTAAATGAAATGAATTAAATGAATGAAAGCAAGGGGAATGGGCGGGTGGGGACGTTCGTGACCCGCCGACGTGAATCCCCTGTGAGCCGTGCCGACTTTAAAGGCACAGGCTCCTCCCACAAATCCAGGCTAGCCTTCGGCCAGCCTTCAAACTTGTTGTGTAGTTGTCTCTATTGGTGGTGAAGTTGTGTCTGTTTGTGGTATAGATGTTTGGTGTAGTTGTCTCTGCTGGTGGTGCAGTTGTCTCTGTTGGTGGTGCAGTTGTCTCTGTTGGGGGTGTGGTTCTGTTGGTGGGGTAGTTGTCTCTGTTGGTGGTGTAGTTGTCTCTGTTGGTGGTGTAGTTGTCTCTGTTGGTGGTGCAGTTGTCTCTGTTGGTGGTGCAGTTGTCTCTGTTGGTGGTGCAGTTGTCTCTGTTGGTGGTGCAGTTGTTCTGTCCTGTTCACCGGAGACGAGGCGCCCTGTCCTGCCGAATTTAGAATCCAATTTTCGAACGTGTCTAACTGATGTCCCCCCAAGACCAGTATGCCAATTGTCACCACATCACACTAGACATGTGCACTGGCAAAAAATGTGTTTCAATTTGGATTTTGTGTTATTTCGTTTTTCGGGATTCGGGTGTGAAAGTCAATTCGGATTCGGACGAAATTCGTTAGCGGCAGTTCGTTCGTACGTTCGTTTTGTTTTCGTTTCTTATTCGGTTTGTTCATTCGTTTCCAACAAAGTGACATTTGAGGGGGAAAATATGTTTTTCTCCTTCTCTGAAGGCACTTTGCTGCAACGAGCGAACGAACGAAGAGAATAAGAAACGAAACGAACGTTTGAACGAACTACCGCTAACGAATTTCGGAAATGGAAATTCGGATCCGTTTGCATTCGTTATATCTGTAATTTGGATACATCCGAATGTCCAAATGTCCGAAAATTCGTCCGAATTTCGATTCGGAACGAAACGAATCGCACACGTCTACATCACACCATAGACATGAGATTGTCTTGTAATCTGCCCAGACTGTTATGTGTACAGCAGCATAACCAGAAGCCACCACACTGAATAATGACTTCCTCCACGTGCGCCACCATATGACTTCACTAGTTGTTCAACTCGTTTTGCCTGAATGACCGATACTGACAGCAGTGTGCTGAGCCTTTGTGGAAACATTCGATGTTACACATTGATCCAGAATGCCGGAAGCCCATTGGAAAGTCCGTAACAAAGTCCAAAAGTATTGGATTAGTCCATTCTTCCCCCAAGTATGTAACAAGAAAAAATTTGGACAAATTTTACCTATTAGGACTCCGAGTCACACGCGGCCACAGGGGGGGCATACGTGTGTTTGTACATGTATATACTGTGTATAATATATATATATATATTATATATAATGTTCATATACTGTGTGTTCTGTATATCCGCAAGCTCCTCTCCTCAGTGATCAGCAACATTGTAACTTTGTAGCAATTCACAAGGTGAGAAGCTGCGGCAGGGGGCTGATCTGTGTCAGACAATGTGTTGTAGGAGAGGAATCTGTGCATACTGTACTTCTACTTGGTCATAGAATTTTCTTATGGGATGAACATCATTTATTTCACGTGTGGCAGATTTCCCTGTGGGCAGTGAACTGTGATACAAGCTTATCTCTGCTATACAAGTAGAGAACAATGGGCTACATTGTTTGCACCTTTTTTGGTCATTGCCGTCTATTGCAGTCTTGCACCACACTCTGTCGTGTTGTTGCATAATTATCTGACATTGTTGGTTGTGTGACAGTTTGATCACATATATGTCTAGATATATGTTGGCAAATACTGCTGCCACTTGGCATCTGCAGTCTGCAGATTAACGTTCTCAGGCACAGCCCCCACACTGTGATAACTGTGAAGTAGGATTATGCATTTGTGTATGATGTGAACTAGGAGCGCGCTCTAGTGCTGTGATTATGGTCTCACTGACAGCCTTGGGTTTCAGGCTAATGAACCAGTCAGCATTGTTTCATGTGATCACTCTGACAGCCAATCATGGTGATCACTGGAAGTATGAAGCTGCAATTGCTTGAATTTGCTTTGTAGGGTGTTACAACAAATTAAACCTTACAGCGTAAGGACTTGTTACTATCTGAATCCCCTTTAGAGAGACTGACTCTCGCTTTATACTTCAGAGTTGTCACCAGAAGAGGAATAGAAGTAAATCTTCCAATGGGGACACTTGTTGCAGTGACAGCTGTATCACTATGTGGCTATTTTGGGAAGATTTCCTTTCACTTTTTCTTCAAACACACATGAGCGTTTTTGCGCGGTAAAACGCGCAACAGGTGAAAGCTCATGTTTGCCTATGGGCATGGTTCTCAAAGAAGTACAGGAGCTTCTTTGGGGCGTATTAACGTGCGTATCCTGCTGTATCCATCAGGATACAGCCGGATACCCCCTCGGAAACTCGCGTTTGCCGCGCGTTTCTTTTACCGCAAATCGCGGTGAAACCGCGCGGCAAACGCGAGTTTCCAATACGCTAAGGTGTGAACCCAGCGTAAGGCTTGCATTGCCGGAGTCGCATGTTTGTGCCAATGGAGGCAGAAAGGTGAATGCTGCGGGGGCAGGTCTAGGTTAGAGAAACAAGTTGGTCAGCCAGAGAAGACCATCCTAGCCAATCACCTTTCTCAGCATGTCATCCCTTCTAGTTTGGGTTGACCTGAAAAACCCTCCTAGCCAATCAACATTCTATCACTTCCAAATACAGATGACCAGGAAAAATCATCCTAGTCAATTAACCTTTTCACCATGCCATCACTTCCAGTTATGGTTGACCAGGAAAAACTATCCTAGCCAATCAACTTTCTCAATATGTCAGCTACTCTTGACCAGAAAAAACCTTCCTAGCCAGTCAACATTCTCAACCTACACGCGCGTTTCTTTTACCGCAAATCGCGGTGAAACCGCGCGGCAAACGCGAGTTTCCAATACGCTAAGGTGTGAACCCAGCGTAAGGCTTGCATTGCCGGAGTCGCATGTTTGTGCCAATGGAGGCAGAAAGGTGAATGCTGCGGGGGCAGGTCTAGGTTAGAGAAACAAGTTGGTCAGCCAGAGAAGACCATCCTAGCCAATCACCTTTCTCAGCATGTCATCCCTTCTAGTTTGGGTTGACCTGAAAAACCCTCCTAGCCAATCAACATTCTATCACTTCCAAATACAGATGACCAGGAAAAATCATCCTAGTCAATTAACCTTTTCACCATGCCATCACTTCCAGTTATGGTTGACCAGGAAAAACTATCCTAGCCAATCAACTTTCTCAATATGTCAGCTACTCTTGACCAGAAAAAACCTTCCTAGCCAGTCAACATTCTCAACCTACCATCACTTCCAGTTACTGTCGACCTGGAAAAACCATCCAGTCCAGGCCAATCAACTTTCTCAACATGCCATTTCTACCAGTTCTGGTTGACCGGGGAAAACCATCCTAGCCAATCAACTTTCTCAACATGCCATCACTCCCAGTTACACTTGACCAGGAAACAACATCCTAGTGTAGCGATAACTCCCAGCAAGGAGCCGCTGTTTGCCCGGTCCACATCTAGTCAGTCTAGGAATAGATTTCCATCTGCACCCATTAGCACTAACCGCCCTCTTCTGATGCCCATAAATTGATGTCCACTTCAGTGATACGATGCTAGTTGAACAGTTTATTGAACTTCTTGTTAGGGAGAGAGGGTATAGGGGTTCTAGGTGTCTAGGGGTAACCATCATCCGCTCCAGACTCACCGGATCTTGTAACAGTAAGAATACACGTCCACAATCCAAGAAAGAAACACTGACCATGCTCTGAAGTCCACATGGATCCAGGGCACTTCAAGCGCCTGTACTGGTCCTGGTTCTTTTCTTCTTTCAGGCCTCCATGTTGGAGCCTCAGGGGAACATCTTCCCTCACTTCAGCCAATGCCCACCCCCTGGCCTTGGCCTAGCCTGGGGGGCAGGCTGAACAGGACCCAGCCCTAATCCATGGCTGGTCCAGGCAAAAGAGAGAGCACATGGCAGCTCCCACCCATATATGTACACTATCCCAGCAGGCATCACTGGCTGAAATAAGCCCAGTGGTTGACTGCTGTACTGTACACATATTACAGTGTCTCCTATTGGCTGTCCCCCAATATGACCGAGTCTCACTCCGCCCAGGGGGGTACAGACAAGGTTAGACACCTGGGATTAACCATGTAATTGCTACTACAAATCCAGCCAGGCTGTCTACAGCCCCGGCTATCACTAAATGCATAGTAGTCACATCACAAAAGGGGATGGGCCCTACACTAGTCAATCAACTTTTTCAACCTACCAATACTCCCAGTTACTCTTGGCAGGGGAAAAAACCTTCCTAGCCAATCAACTTTCTCAAACTACCATCACTTTCAGTTACGGTCAACCTGGAAAAACCATCCTAACCAATCGCTTTTCTCAAGATTCCATCACTCCCAGTTACAGCTGACAAGAGAAAACCATCCTAGCCAATCAATGTTCTCACCATGTGATCGCTCTCATTTACTGTCAGACCGGGAGAATGTTCTCTACTATCTATAGGCCAGATAATTACATTCTCCTGTCAGGACTGCGGTATCTGTGTAAGTCTCTTATCAGTTATTAACATGCATAGTACACGGTCTTCCATATAGTTTCTCAACAGCCCTACATCCTTTCTGTTATGATTCAGTTGAAATAGCTCTTTCACACATCTAGTTTTTTTTATGTGTATTTTCCTTCCTCATTTCTGACTTATGACACCCTGTGAGGTCTGTTATGGGCAGAGGGGGAGGAAGTGTCTTTTACTAGAAGTTCATATATAGCTTCTAACCCATTGCTGTATCTCACTATTGCAACGTCTTCCTTGTTGGCCTACACAGACTATCCCCCTTCAGTCTACCATGATTGCTGCTTCCAGAATAATTCACCTTACCAACCGCTCCTTGGTCACACACACACACACACACACACACACACACACACACCCCCAGCCAACCGTTCTACTGGCTTCCATGTACTCCTTTTTAGTGAGATTTGCGTTGCACATCCTGTCCTCGTCACAGATCAGTAGTGATGAAAAATCTCCCCAATAAGAGCACAGACATCAAATAAACACATGTCTTTTATTAACCAACGAGGCCACCTCAATGGCCAATCAAGGCACTCTGGACAGAGAAATGTCAGTTGGCATAGTTCAGTTAAGTTAGGAAAATCAGGCCCCAGTAACAAAGAGAACCTAAATCAGAGAGGAGCTCAGAAGAGCAGTGACTGCAGAAGAGGCTTTCAGGGTAGTATCAGGCAGGCTTTTAAGCGAGGCTTAACATTAAGAACAGGCTCACTTTAATGTCTTGTAATGAGTAGTGTCAATGCTTCCTAATTTGTATCTCCACCCTGACAGAAACTATAGAGTGATAGGTGAAGAAGTAACTACTGCATATTATTATTATTTTATTATTCCCTGGACACGGGAAGCCCAGGCGGTCAGCTGGCAATCCCTGTTCATAAGACATTGGAAGCATAATTTTGTGGAAAGAGCCAATGTATATGTGAATGGAGCCAATCTACCATATAGATCAAGAAACGGTGTCAAGCTTCAGTGATGAGGTGATGGTTACGAGTGACCCCATAAAAGACATTCCTGTGAATGTTTGTACAACCCACAAGATGGTTCCAACCAATGTGTAGAGGTCGTTAGCTCAACCAGTGGTCCATGAGCACCTCCAAGCATATTTTATTTGATATCTGTAAAAAAGATGTCAAGGCAACTGAACTTACTGTATTTATTTGTTCTTGAAGACGCTTCAAGAAAGCAAGCAAGTTCAGTTGCCTTGACTTATTTTTTTACAGACATACCCTGACCTGGATGAATGAGAACCTGCACAGACATACTTTTATTTGAGTATCTCTCTTTGTAACTTGCACTTTAAATCTAATCTTATTCTTATTTCTGCATCATTAGGACATGTCAGGGGTGGCTGCCGCCCCGGTGGGCAATGACCACGTGAGGGATCTCCAGAGTGAGGTGGAAGGAGTAAAGAACATCATGTCTCAGAATGTGGAGCGAATCCTGGCTCGAGGAGAGAACTTGGACCAACTAAGGAATAAGACGGAGGACCTGGAGGCCAGCGTAAGTTGTCATTAACTTCATCTGTATAAATGATATCCTCCGAGTCCAAACTTGTCCTAACATTCTCTTCAGCTGTCATTTGGCTAATTTATATTTTGTATATTTGCAAAATACACCACCATATAATGTGCATAGGCCACCAAAGTTTTGACTAGATCATCTTTCCTGTGTAATTAAAGGTTGGATTAGATGATCTTCATGTTCTTTTTCAACTTATTTTGTCAATTAAAGGTCCACTACACACAAAACCCTGGTGATGGTGTGTACAAATATTGTTACATTGCTTTTTGTAGCACAATATGCTTTTGCTGTGTGATATTATGTGCCATTGCAGTCTGGTATGTTGTTTTTGTTATATCAGGTTTCGTTACTGGTTGATGTTATTTACTATCACACTGTGATCAGTTCTGTAGACAATTCGAATCACGTGATGTAACGATATTATACAGTATAGTTTTTCTTTGCAATACAATGTTAAATGGCATATTATGCTGAATGCAATAAGATGGATGAGTCAATTTGAAGCCCAACTGCGGGCTCGGCCCTCAAATGTGTGACCGGTCACCTTGTCACACATTTTAACATTATCCTGCCAAGTTTTTTGCCGGGGGAATGTGTGACGGGCAATAGGTCAAGCATTCCAATGCTTTTGTCAGCTGCTCCAGGGCAGAGCAGATCGGCAGCACAAATCGTATGTGCAGGAGAACCGATCTGCCCTGGAGCAGCTGATCGTTCCTGAAATGTCACCTCTGTCCGACTCTGTGACTGCGATCTCACATTCCACAAAGTCGGATAGAAGTGACATTTCAGGACCGATCAGCTTTTACTAGGGCAGATCCGTTCTCCTGCACATACGATCCGCGATGCCGATGTGCCCTGGAACAGCTGACAAAGCATTAGAATGCTTGACCTACTGCCGGTCACACATTCCAACCACATGACCGGTCACACATTCTAACCTAGTCACAGTCTTTGATAGAACAGCCCTCCTTTCCTGCCAATGGTGCTTTCTGCTTCAATACAATATGAATGAGTGGCACTGTGTGGTGACACCCCTTAGGGGCAGGGCCATGACCCCAATTTATTCATAGTATATCCTGAGTATGCCACAGAACAAGAGGTGAGAGTAAATCTCCCAATGAGGAATGCGAGTGCCTCTTCTACCTCTGCCTGGGCCCGACCCTGCTTGTGTTTTTTGCCATTGCATTTGGGTATTTTCAGCCAGGACTGTTTTTTTTAGCTCTAATTGGCCCTCATTGCTGAAAGTAGTGGTTCTGGTGACACATTAAGATTGGTATAACTTTAGCTTAAAGTGTTATTTAATCACCACCTCAAGCAACTCCTCTCCCTTCTCTCCTCATTACACACACCTCACTGAAACTTCAGCCTAAAGCTAGTAGAAGTTTATAGCTGAACTCTGGGAATTAAAAAAACACTATCCTGGAAATGGTAGGGGTCCTGGTGAAGAATAATGAGCTGTAATACCATTTTCCTCACTCCTGCAGACTTCCTGCGCCACCTGTCCCCCTGAAGCCTCTCATCTAGGGTGTATTTTCACTGGTGGTGGTCACATGTTGACATCTTCAAGTACAATGCAAGTCACTTTAAATAGGGAGCTGTAGTCACATTCCATGGCATATGACCACTAAGGGAAGTGTTTAGATATTTCTGCGGGAGATACAATAATTAAAATGAGGAGCCTTTAGTTATTGAAATTGTAAAAAATGGGAATGTCGCATCAAAAGTTACTTTTGGGTAAAATCTGTGACAACAGCTTGCTGTGATCTTACTGGAAATACACTTCCTTCTGAGTTTCCCTTTTGCTATCTCAGGGTGTCCCTCTATTATTTATCACTAATTTATAAAAGCACTGACACAGGGGCTCATACATTAACAGCAGGTATTCTTGGAGGTTACTTCATTCCTCCGTATGGTGCCCACAAATGGTTGTCCGCTGCAGCTGTCATATGGCGTAGAGCACGTCAGTTGAGGCCACATGGGTTGTATCTTTTTTAGTAATCCATACAGTTTCCTCATTTGATGTCTACTCTCCTTACGGTTATTCTCTATCTCCTGCAGTCTGAACACTTTAAGACCACATCCCAGAAGGTTGCCCGGAAATACTGGTGGAAGAATGCAAAGATGATCGCCATCATCTGTGTGATTGTGGGAATCATTGTCCTCCTCATCATCCTCCTCGCCACTGGAGTCATCCCCACATAGACTGGTTTTCTGTTTCCACCTTCTTCCTCTTCACTCCCCCACTGAAGACTCACACAGACCTCACATGGATGAATCCCCAAAGACTGGCCAAGAGAAATTCTAAATATCAATGTATAAATGGAGCCTCAAGCTGTCCTTTTTGTAGATGTGCCCAATTCCTCTTAGTAGAACTGTGTGCTCCTGCTTTTCTACACTTTAGCAGTAATCTTTCTAGTCTGAAATCAGCCAACACCGGAATGCTCCCCGTCTGTCTTTTTGTATCCATGTTCGGTTAAAGATGAGATAAAACCCTTCTTGCATAGAATGACATTCTTCTCATATAAATGTAACCTTAAAACAGAACGTAAAAGCTTTATGAAAAGGAACCCTGCATAATACCTAGTATAGACTTTAGTTTGGAGTTGTGTGGATGACCATAGCAAACACATTGTGTCAGCAGATCTTATATATGGGGGTCTATTGGTGGGGTTGGCCTTTTGGCTGATGGACCTTCTCCAAGATATGAACTGCACCAGGAAGTATGCTGTGCACAGAATCTCACCACACATTATCTGCATTCACAGAGGAACATGTTCCAGCAATCTGCACAATCTGCAACTTACATAATTTTTATTTGCTTGCTGTCCATAGAGTGTTCATTCCATGAATGAAAATGCAGAAAATTGAACTAGTTAGCCTGATTTAGCGTTTTGTTCGAGTCAGTTGACATCAGCAGGGGACGTTCTGGGAAGGGATGAGAACCAGGGGTAGGGGCAGGGGCATCATCCTGCAAGCTGCTACACAATACAGGGGGGTCTTTTAGTATATATACAAGGTAGTGTGTATAGCAGGGGTGGATAAATGAATATGGAATTAAGGAGCCAATCTGTCCAATCCAGGAGCCAGCAGGAAATTATTAGAAGTCAGGTCCATTGACAACTAGAGAAAAACTCAAAACAGCCGCCTCCATTGACAACCACTAGAGAAAAACCCAATGGTTATGCACCAGGTGTAATTTTTAAGCTGCATTGGTGACCTGGCTCTTGGGATTTGTCCAGCCTGGTGGATGGGATTCTGTAAAAACCACATTGCTGTGTTTGCTTTAGGTACAAATTACATGGGTACTTTTAATCTTGTAGCAATAAGCAATGTATCAACCTGTTGGCAGTCATGCCATTGTGAAGCCTATTAACTTCAATTTGTTTCATATAAGCTACCTGACAAAAATTGGTTCTCTATCATTTGTAAAATTGATAGGTTCTTACAGTTAGACTGGTCACCATTTGTGGAGGGCGCCATGTTGTATGCTGAACCTTTATTACAACTACAGATCATGCCTCCACAATGCTGTCAAGAGTCAACAAAGTGTTAGAATGTGTTCTAGAACAAACCGGTTCAGCTTTCCAAATGGCTGCCCCTCCAATGAGTTTAGAACAGGTGTTCGTTATTCTTAAGCTTGGTTCTGTCCGATGTAACATTGTGTCATTCTCTGTATGCGTGTCCCTGTATTTCTCTCTATATCTCTTTTATTATCATACGGTTCAGTCTAAGAACTGGAATGCCGATGGAATGCCGATGTTTGAAAAGGCTTTAAAATCCGCAACCACTTGAATAAATAAATCCTGTATAGAGAAGTGAAGGTTCAGTGGGGGACAGGTCTGTCCATCATACCATGGGAGTGAGGACGTTGGGTGGGTGTATATATGGGATAATTACACCATTTAGGTGAGAATGTAATTTAGAAAGAAATTTTAATGAGAAACAAATGAAATGACTTGAATATATTCTCTCGTGAGTTCTCCTTGAAGATACTGTAGAAATCTCCATGTTGTTCTTAATAAAAGCTGTGCAATCTTTGCAACCAGTAAGGGGAGTTGTCCTCGACATATACCAATGGCTACTGTTGAAGTGGTAGACATCCATGGCTGCTTTGAAATTACATTTTCAGTAGTTAAGCATTCTTCACATGACTCCTTAAAAGAAACCTATGCTAAGGAAGTATGGAGGCTGCTATTGCTGACCTCTCCTGAAAATACTGGCTGCATGGCTATCATTTTGATCCAATGGTTTCAATATGTTCTAATTCATTGACCCAGAACTAGTATGCAGATCAGGAATTCTGGCATCATTCTTGAGTTTCATGATCTGCATGCTTGTTTCTGGTAATCAGGGATGCACTCAGGTTTGGACTGAACCTGAGCTCTTCCGAACCAGGAAGGAGCTCCTCCCAAACACAGAATTCCCCACCCACAGCTTGACATAAGCAAAGGTACAGGATGCCGTGATGTCATTGACCTTATATGGCTATGTGACCATATAAGGTAAATTGCACCAGCACAAGCATGCCACCCTTTTATTTACATTCAGCTGTGGGTCAGTGAATACCCGACCCGCAGCTGATTGGGTGGAAGTACCCATGGTACTTCCTCCTTTTGGAGGAGCTCAGGTTCGGACTGCATTCAATTCAAACCTCCGCTCATCCCAACTGGTGATACAAAAGTACTGAAACCATTTGAGAACCAAGCAACTAGTATTTTTAGAAGTCACCAATAACCTCCACCATTTTTTCCCCTCTTTAGGGGGTTCTCAAACTGAGCCACCTGTGTGCATCTTTGTGTTGGTGGAATTCCTGATTAGAGGATAAAGTTTCTAAGGAGAATAGGGCTTTCATTTTCTATATTA
>NW_017306482.1:1324392-1335779 GCF_000935625.1 Nanorana parkeri
TCATTCATTCAACAGAGGTATTGCTAGTGCCACTATATGACAGCTTCCTGTCAAATTGTAAACATTGGATTTACATGGGGGGGGGGCATTGTTTATTTTTTTTCTTTTTTTTTTTGTTTTTGGGGGGGGGGGGGGGGGGGAATCAAAACCTGTTTTAGCAAGGGATCTGGGTAAAAGTCCCCTGCAGAGATCCTTTTGTTCTTTTCATTGTGTATCTGTCGGGAGGAAAAAAAGATTATTCATATAACTTTAGCAAATGGATCAAATTCTACTTCTATGTGACCGACTTGTGCCTTTTGTACAGAATCATGGCAGAGCAATGCAGGTGACGGCCACGGTCATTGAAGATTCTGCCTGCAATGCTCACATCGAACACCAGAGGGCAAGAGTGCAATAGAAAAGGCACATTCAATGGTTTGTCATTGGTCATAATATGTACACTTCACTTTATGGCTTTGATGATATGAATAAGGAACTATATGGCATTGTTGGTACTGGTGCCGCCCTTAGCCTCAGCAGTTCTTGTGCGTATTTGTATGTACATGCAAATAAAGCTTAAGTTGTTATTCTACTGTTAATAATTTGCAGGGTTTATTTATAAGACTCAATAAAAAGAATGTAATTGGATTATTGTGTGCGTCTTCCTTTTTTTATACCCTCTTAATTTATTTTGGTATGTTATGATCATTTTAATATGCCTTCTTTTTGACTTGTATAAAAAGAAATAAAAGCAAAGCAATACATGGCAAGCAAAAGCAACAGCAAGGGTGCGTTGTTCCATAAGAGCCCATTCCAAAGGTAAGTACAATCCACATCCATGAAACATGTTTTACATACTGAAATCAAAAGCTGCATAGAACTGCATGTGTACTCTAGACTAGGGATGTCCAGATACCAGTGCCGATGCTTGGCATTTTCACGCGCACGACCAGGGTTGCAGCGGTTGCAGCTGGTACCTGGCTCTGGCGCTCCACCACTCTCCTCAAATCATTAGTCTGTATTGTTTTAGAAAAACTGTCACATGACAATAAACAAAAATGTATCGGTACTTGTATCTGTGAGTACTTGGACCAGTATCAGTACTTGTACTTGGAAAAATGGTATCGGTGCATCACTTATATATATTTATTTTTAAAAAATTATGCATTACATTGGGGATGTACAAATCCCAGGAGCTCCGTGTGCTCCTTACAAATGACAGCTGCCTCTTAATTTTTTGAGTTGTTTTTCTCTAGTCTAGTCCTGGAGCAGGAACAGTATATGTACATGTACTTGTACCGAGTACGGTACTTGGTATCTGAACATCCCTACTCTAGACCCAGTGGTTCTCAACAGGCTGCACTGTACGGGTCAACGTATCATTTAGGTCTGGGGCACCTGGGTAAAGAAATTTTATTCACCTGACCCCACTTCCTTGCAGGCCCCAAGACCAGCACCCTCAGCCTCTTCCACCCTCTGCTCTGGCGGTCAGAGACCCGCTGACCTCATCACGTACAATGCAGGGCCCATAGAGGTAAAATTAATCTGTGGTTCTCCACCTCGCACTAACTGGTGATCAATGACTGTTTGCTTGTGGCACAGGCTGTGGGTGTCAGTCCTGGTTAAGTACAGTATTAGAGTACACTCTCGAGTTTCTCTTGTCTCTCAGCCCGGGGAATGGAGTTGCCAATCAGCTATTCTGAACAGCGATGGCCCCACATCTCCCCTGACCAGATTCTCTGCTCCCTTTCCTCTCACTGCTGGGGAGTCATGGGCTTCCTGCCACCATGGAGACACCCTCTGCCTCCAACCTGGCATTGGACCCTGCCTGGGGAGGAGAATGTCCCTCTTCCCTCCTTGGAACCAGCAAAAAGTCACTCGCACTCCAACATAATATCCAGTTAATCTATTTATTGACTAAAATGGTGCAGCATTTCCATGCAACGTTTCAGAACCCAAAGGTCCCTTCATCAGGCAAATAGAAAGTGAACCACAGTGCTGTAAAGTGACTTATATACATATAAGTGCTAACCAACAACCAATCAAGTGAAGTACCAGCCCCCTTCTGACGTCACCGTGACCTCACTTTCCCGCCAATTGCATATGCACACACCCAGTAACAACAATGATCTCCGTGACACCCCCGATCCTATGCATACCTAAAAAGGGGTGAGATCACTGTTGTTACTGGGTGTGTGCATATGCAATGGCACACACACACGAAACGTTGCATGGAAATGCTGCACTATTCTAATCAATAAATAGATTGACTGGATATTATGTTGGAGATGCGAGTGACTTTTTGCTGGTTCTACGTTTTCTGCAGAGGCATCTGCTGTCGCTACCTCACCCATCCTGCATATTGGGATTCTCTTCGGTCAGGAGTGCGATGGGATATTATGGACTTTGTCTTCCCTCCTTGGGGCGCTCATGGGTGGCCAGGCGCTCTATTTGCAGTGCTGTGCTCTAGATTCAGGAGTTGCATATCAGGAGGATGACGGTCGCCTGGTGGTTGGGAAGCACTGTTTAACCTTACAGTTTCTGAGCTATTTCCTCTATACACAGCCAACACCCTCTGAAGGTTGATGATGCTTATATTGCAAATGCATGCCCATATTACAAAACATAACAAAAGACCTCTATAAAAAACTTAATTGCACTCACAAGAGAAAAAAGGCCCTGGGGCCATTAGAGCATTCACAGTCCTCCAGCCTCTACCTCATGTCCTGGCCACTGGCAGAAGAAACAGACAAGCCCTAGAGAGAAAGGATGCTGAAGCTGTGAAGAATCGGGAGAACCAGAATAAGTCACCAGGCACATTGTCAAGCTTTGCCCCATCCAGGTGACATCATTAGGTTTGAATGCATTTTGGAGATGGAAAATAGAGGTTTTCCTTCATCAGCCAGATGAGAAGTCAACCAACTGGATCACCAAACAGTTGGCAACAGGCACTGTGGACTGAAGGCATTCCTTGGCCTTCTTCAAAAAGTCTACCTGAATGTAGGAAAGCGATACATTTTCAGACTATTTCTTTTTTGCTGTTCTGGGTATTGGCTCCATATGTCAGGATATATATCTTAGAGTACTTGTTCTGCATACAAGCTATTTTTTAAAGAAGCCCTGCCATAATTAGGAAATCTGTAAGGTTCACAATAGGGTTGCCACCTGTCCAGGATTCACCCGGACAGTTCGGGTTTTGAATGCTGTGTCCGGGTTTCATGGCAGCAGAAACCCAGACACAAGATGTTAGGCAGAAAGGGGCAACCAAAATTAGGATAGGGGCTACTGGCCCCCCACTGAAAATAGTCTCTACTGTGATATTTACATATGAATGGGCGGAACTTTTTACATTTGAAAAGCCACGACTCATTCTCCCACAAAAATGACCGTGCGTTGCTGGAGTGTTCGGGTTTTGCTTGAAGAAAAGGTGGCAACCCTAGTTCACAATGTCTTATTTTTGAGGTCCCAATTCAGTTCTAGGGTGATTTTGAAGGCTGTGTTTGTGTGGCATTTAGTAACTGCCTATTAGGTGTTCATCTCTCCCTGTTTCTGATCTTTTGTTAGCAGCTACTATTCCTTCTTTGCAGTTGTAGGTTGTCCATACTCGGCATATGCAGCCAATCATTATCTGCACCTGCACAAAAATCACATCCCCATGGCCCAATCCCACCACCTAGTAACATGAATAAGCCCCAAGCCAGTATAAGATACACTATATTGCCAAAAGTATTGGGACGCCTGCCTTTACACGCACATGAACTTTAATGGAATCCCAGTCTTAGTTCGTAGGGTTCAATATTGAGTTGGCCCACCCTTTGCAGCTATAACAGCTTCAACTATTCTGGGATGGTGTCTACAAGGTTTAGGAGTGTGTCTATGGGAATGTTGGACCATTTGTGAGGTCAGGTACTGATGTTGGATGAGAAGGCCGGGCTCGCAGTCTCTGCTCTAATTCATCCCAAAGGTGTTCTATCGGGTTGAGGTCAGGACTCTGTGCAGGCCGGTCAAGTTCCTCCACCCCAAACTCCCTCATCTACATCTTTATGGATTTTGCTTTGTGCACTGGTGTGCAGTCATGTTGGAACAGGAAGGGGCCATCCCCAAACTGTTCCCACAAAGTTGGGAGCATGAAATTGTCCAAAATGTCTTGGTATGCTGATGCCTTAAGACAGGGGTCAGCAACCTTTTACACACCAAGTGCCATTTTTGAAACCATGGTACAACCGAGTGCAAGTGAACAATAGCACGCTTTAGTGTTAGTTACAGTTAAATTTTTTCACTCATGGCTGTACTGCTAATAGTAAGTTAAACTCACTAATTATTTTAATGTGTTTACCTCGCCAGTAGCAGCACAACTATAAGGGGGAAAAAAAAGAATAACTGGTGCACACACAAAACATGTTAATATTTACATGTGCTGAAAAGTAAACTGGACTTTTTTTTTAGTGTGATCCCTGTGTCTTTATTTCATGGTTCAGTTGTGCAATCTCTGGCCTGTAGGATGTTACTGTCAGCTGACCCCAGACCAGCACCAATGCATACTCTGAATGTCAGATCTCAGAGCAGCACCAATGCCCGGCAGACCTCAGGCCAGCTGCACCAATGCCCTTGAGTTCTCAGAGCAGCAGCACCAATGCCCGGCAGACCTCAGGCCAGCTGCACCAATGCCCTTGAGTTCTCAGAGCAGCAGCACCAATGCCCGGCAGACCTCAGGCCAGCTGCACCAATGCCCTTGAGTTCTCAGAGCAGCAGCACCAATGCCCGGCAGACCTCAGGCCAGCTGCACCAATGCCCTTGAGTTCTCAGAGCAGCAGCACCAATGCCCGGCAGACCTCAGGCCAGCTGCACCAATGCCCTTGAGTTCTCAGAGCAGCAGCACCAATGCCCGGCAGACCTCAGGCCAGCTGCACCAATGCCCTTGAGTTCTCAGAGCAGCAGCACCAATGCCCGGCAGACCTCAGGCCAGCTGCACCAATGCCCTTGAGTTCTCAGAGCAGCAGCACCAATGCCCGGCAGACCTCAGGCCAGCTGCACCAATGCCCTTGAGTTCTCAGAGCAGCAGCACCAATGCCCGGCAGACCTCAGGCCAGCTGCACCAATGCCCTTGAGTTCTCAGAGCAGCAGCACCAATGCCCGGCAGACCTCAGGCCAGCTGCACCAATGCCCTTGAGTTCTCAGAGCAGCAGCACCAATGCCCTGCAGAGGTCTGCAGGGCATGGGTGCTGCTGGCCTGAGGTCTGTAGAGCTTGGGCCAGCACCAGCGCACTGTAAATCACATGCCAGCACCAACGCACTGTAAATCACATACCACCACCAATGCACTGTAAATCACAGACCACCACCAATGCACTGTAAATCACATACCACCACCAATGCACTGTAAATCACAGACCAGCACCAACGTAATGCAGACCACCACCGATTTACACATTTTAGAGCCTGCATATCAGCCACAAACACTGTATGATTGACAAGTTTGCGATTTTACCTGCTTGAAAAATATAAGTATTTTAGAAGCAGTCTTCCTTACCTACATGGACCAAGCCATATTAGGCACACACACAGACCTATACAAGTGCACAGCAGTATTGTCAGCCACAAATAGCATTGATTTTATTCCTGTCCTACATGTTAGAGCAGGAATAAAATCAAAACTCTTTGTGGATCAATATACTGCTGTGCATTTGTGAGGGACTGCATGTGTGCTGGTACTGGTGCCAAAATTCATGTACAGTAGTTGAGCAGTATACATGTGGTACATACAGTATATTCCAGGCGAATATTCCTTAAATTTTTCTGTGGTCTCCGGCAGGATGGTGTTGAAATCCTCCTGTCGGGCAAGGTGCGGTAATCATCCCGTCGGGTGAGCCGGCTCCTGTCTGTGCGGGCTGGTACATGAGGGATTCTCCAGGCAAGCGCTTGCGCAGACTAAGTTGAGGGCCTCCTAAGCGCGCCTCTGCCGCTCAGTCACGTGAGGGAGGTGGGCGGGCCAGGAATGTAATTGACAGCCGGCTCGAGCTGTCAACTACAAATGATAAGGAATAATGTCGCGTGCCAGCTGTCAAGGCCTCGCATGCCAGGCTGGGCACGCGTGCCGGGGGTTGCTGACCCCTGCCTTAAGAGTTCCCTTCACTGGAACTAAGGGGCCAAGACCAACCTCTGAAAAACAACCCCACACCATAATCCCCCCTCCACTAAACTTTACACTTGGCACAATGCAGTCAGGCAAGTACCGTTCTCCTGGCAACCGCCAAACCCAGACACGTCCATCGGTTTGCCAGACAGAGAAGTGTGATTGGTCACTCCAGAGAACACGTCTCCACTTCTCTAGAGTCCAGTGGCGGCGTGCTTTACACCACTGCATCCAACGCTTTGCATTGCACTTGGTGCTGTAAGGATTGGATGCAGCTCCTCGGCCATGGAAACCCATTCCATGAAGCTCTATATGCACTGTTGTTGTGCCAATCTGAAGGTCACATGACATTTAGAGGTCTGTAGCTATTGACTGTACAGACAGTTGGCGACTTATGCGCTGACCCCGCTCTGTCATTTTACGTGGCCTACCACTACGTGGCTGAGTTGCTGTTGTTCCCATTTGCTTTCACTTTGTTATAAAACCACTAACAGGTGACCGTGGAATATTTAGTAGCAAGGAAATCTCAAGGAACACATGAATCCAATGACTTGGAGGGGTGTTCCAATACTTTTGGCAATATATTGTAAGTGTTACAGAGAAGATTTTATGACTGGGGGGTTGTAAAGTGTAGAATAGTGTTGTACCTCATTTAGTTCAGAAGAGTTATTATGGGAGGCAGATCACTGATCCACTTCCACTATGGTTGAGAGATCTGTCATTGGTGGGTGGTTGTCCCTTTAGTCCCCAATTCCACAAGACTAAAAAATCCCAAATCTACTGGCACCTCACCCCTTCTGAAAATTCATTACACAATATACTTAGTATTATGGGGTTTTAAGAGGCGTCAGACACAGTTTTTGTTGTTAAAATCAACCTCAATTTATTCTATAAAAATAGAACATAATAAAACAATGTTCACAAGTATACTCTCCCTCGGTTTTTCCTCCCGCTGCCACATTGGCATCATACACTTTGCTGTTGTTATCTTAAACATATTAATACTTATTTTCTTATTGTGCAGTTCATTCCTCTGAATATACCGTATATACTCCAGTATAAGCCGTCCCGAATATAAGCCGAGGTACCTAATTTTACCAAAAAAAACTGGGAAAAAGTATTGACCCGAATATAAGCCGAGGGTGGGAAATGAGGCAGCTACTGGTAGATAGATACCAATAAAATTACATTAATATTTATTTAAAAGTAAAATAACCTAGCTCTGTAAAACTGTTGTTTTTCCACTGTGGCATGTGCTGCTTTGCCTCCGATGCGTTTTGGAGGTCAGCTTTCTCAAGGGGCAGGAGGCAATTTTCTATTGTAAACATATAATCAGTTTCTTGTATAGCCATTTCACAGTTACATTAACAATCATCATTTACATTTTCCTGTATAAATACAAACATCTACTTTAACTTTCAATTTGCTCTCACCTGCTGAGGTGTCTTGGGACGGATGGGAATCTATCCAAAGAAGTGGAGATCATCTGGTCTACCCTCTCCTTGGTTCTGCGGCGGGACCATAAGGATATATAGGGTCGAGACTGTTGTGATTGAGTGGTATAAAATCGGGGGCTTACAGACTCACCTTAAATCAACGCCGCCCACCGTCTGCACACGCCCTCCACTCTCCAGGCCGACGTCCGCGTCATCCCATCCAGGTGAGTAGCACTCGGGGTGCCGCTCTCAGTGAATCTGCCGCTCCAGGCAAACGCCTTGTTTGCCTCGCGGCAGATACGCCCCTGTACTCTCCGTGGCCATAGGAAAGAAAGAGACGTATCTCAAAAGTAAATATTCCCTTGTGATCCTAACGATTTCTGAAGATAATAGGTTTACTAGTCTAATAGGGACAACAAGCAAACAGGCTAGTATACCTATAATAGCAACTGGTTACATTCAAATCTGTACCCAATTTAACCATACACAATACAATCTCAGGAATAAAATAGAGAAATATATGAAAAATTATCAGAAGAATTATTTAGAATTGTAAAAAACAAAAACTAATAATAAAATGTAACCGCTATGATTTTGGAGTAAAGACGGTTAATTCTTCATATATAATCAATATCTCACCAATCCTTCAAAAGAAAATGTTCAGAGTCTTATTGGATGAGATGATGGCTCGTTTTAGGCAGCAAGGGTTAAGTCTTAGCGATGGTCAATGAGTGACAGTCCTTTTGTTACATCCAGGAAGTTTTCTTCAGAGCTCTTCTCTTTTCTCTCTCCTTTTTCCTTTTTTTTTTTTTTCTTTTCTCTTGGTATTTTATATGGTTGGGAAGCATTGTTCATATTGGCGACTCCCCAACCACTATTTACTTTCTTCCAATTGTTCGGTTCAGAAATGGTAGTTGATTGGTTATTTCACTCATATCGTTTGCATTCAGTTGAGTAAGCCTTGGATGTGTATGATAACTTACTCAACCTCAGACAATAACCACAGGTAATCTCATTCTTGGAACAATCAGGTGGATTAACTGTCTTGGAGTTTGTAAGGGTTTTTTGTTAATTTTTCATTTGTAGTTGTGATATCCCTAGCCTTTGGATTTCTTGATTAAACACTTGTAATTATTGACCTTGAAGTTAAGTTTCTCTCAGTATTGTCAATTGTGGTTTTATGATTATCTAATCCTTAGACTTCATTTGCAATGTTTTACCTCTTTGAATCAGTTTGGTTGAACAAAAGCTGGTTCCTAAAGGGAATTGTTTGTGTCTTGTATTACCCTGTATTGTTTGTGTCTTGCTTAATTTGTACATAATAGGCTATTTTGGTTGATTAATTTACCTGTCCAGCACAGACTTCTGGCCCCTTGTACAGAAAAGTTTGATTTAGTTTCTGTACAAGTCATAGTTCATCAGTTTTTGTAATTTTTATATAGAAATACCCTGACAAGACCCACTCTTATATGCTCTTCTCTTTATCAATTATTATTCATACATCCATCATGCGAAAATAATCCTGCTATTAATGATTTGTATCTGTTAGTACTTGCGGTCTGTCAAATACATTTTTAGGGGAATTATACTCACCATAAAGTGCAACCATTTGTGTTCATCAATCCCATCAATCTAACCTATAGTAACTACCTTCAAAATTCCGTACTATATATCCAAAATACCCCTTACCCCCACCCTCCCCTTCCCAAACCTCCTCCCTCCATTCAGTTCCAGCCTTCTGTACCTCAACAATGATCCCCCTTAATAAAATGGTACAGTTGCCCGCATATGTGCCACCCACCTTCCACTCTACCTCTACATCTCCTCAATATGTTGTTTTTCAGGGGTTGGGCTTGGCCCCTTAGTTCCAGTGAAGGGAACTCTTAAGGCATCAGCATACCAAGACATGTTGGACAATTTCATGCTCCCAACTTTGTGGGAACAGTTTGGGGATGGCCCCTTCCTGTTCCAACATGACTGCGCACCAGTGCACAAAGCAAGGTCCATAAATACATGGATGAGAGAGTTTGGGGTGGTGGAACTTGACTGGCCTGCACAGAGTCCTGACCTCAACCCGATAGAACACCTTTGGGATGAATCAGAGCGGAGACTGCGAGCCCGGCCTTCTCATCCAACATCAGTACCTGACCTCACAAATGCGCTTCTGGAAGAATGGTCAAAAATTCTCACTCAGTCTTATAATCTGAGCAGACCTGTGACAATGAAACTGTCACAGGTCGGCTCAGTAAATCGGGAAGTGAGCGCTCGCTCACCTCTCGATCTATCCCTGCAGAGAGCCGTAACTGCCATTCACGGCGCCCTGCAGGGATCCCCCCCCTCCCCTGTCCGATCCTCCAGCGCTGACTGGCGAGCGGACGGGGGAGGGGGCGGGCAAAATTTTGCAACATTTGACTTCCTCAAAGTGGGTATGTCTCAGTCACAATTTCACTGAAGCACTATCTGTTCCCCATTGAGAACGATTTGTCAATTGCTTTTGTTTTTTACCGCAAATGTATTTCCCTAAAAAATCCTCTTCTGTCTCTGATAACATAATAAGGCGTCTGTGAGGAGCTTCTATTTCCCCTTTTGCAGCCAAATTGGGATGTCACCAACTTTTTTCAATCAGATCATTTTTATTAACAAAAAAGAATATAGAACAACAAACAATACAAGAAAAAAAAGAAAAAGAGGAAAAAAAACCCCATATACACATATCAATAAAACATTATCAGGGAACTGAAACGTTAAACCACAGAGACTTGGAACTAACATAAACAAATGACCTCTTAAGCTCACATATACGTCGCTGATATGTCTGAATGGCAACCGTAGGTATAAACCCAAGAATACCTTTAATATGTACTATATGGTAGCCATCTGTACCAAAGTAGAGAAAACTTATCGCCTCCAATCCCTCAATATCCTTGGTTCTCAACTGGTGGTTCGTGACCCAAAAGTGGGTTGCGACCCTGTCTTCAGTGGGTCCCTGCATGCCTTCCACTATTCTAGGTTAGAGGCTTCTCTGCCTCCCCCTAGTGCAGCACTGTCCGTTCTCACACCGAGCAGCCATTTAAAATATGCTGCCCGGAACCGAATGTCAGCTTGAGGTGTGGTGGGGTGGGCTGGGGGTATGACAGGCAGGGAGCTCCATCCATACATGCATTGCTTATAGCTCCCTTGCATGTCCTATAGCGGTACCTGGACCGGAGTAACATCACCTTCTGGCTCCCAGCACCTCTACAGGCGCGCATGGGAGCTCCACAAGCAATGCACATATGGATGGAGCTCCGTCTCAGCACAGCAGCCCACACTGCCGTGTGTTCCATTGCAGTGCGACTTGGGTCGCGACTTAATGACCAAGGACAAATGTGGATCCTGATGTTGCACAGGTTGAGAACCACTGCTCTATATTGATAAGTAATGCGTTCAAACATTACAATCTGGTCTAACTCAGAGATCCATTCAGATATAGAGTGAGGGGAGGCGGCCATCCATTTCCTTGCCACTAAACGTCTAGCGGTAAACAGGACCTTATGTATAGCCAATTTAGTGTACGACACCATCAAGGGATTATTGAAGATTACAAGTAGGGATGCACTGATACCGGTATTTCGGTATCGAGTAACTATATTTTTTTTCGATACTCGCCGATACCGAATATCGATCGCTCCAGTGTTTGTCCTGCACAGAGGATTGGTACATATCACTGATATGTACCGATCCTCTGCCGCTCGGCCACGCACACGGGGGCTCAGCTTCTCCTCTGGATCCCCCCTGCTCTCCCTGACAGAGGCAGCGGGGGATCCGACGAGAAGTGAAAGAGCACTTCAGCCGCGGGG
>NW_017306482.1:1336184-1371016 GCF_000935625.1 Nanorana parkeri
AGGAGGGGGCGGCGGGGGGCGGGGGGGGGGGGGGGTGGGGGGTAGAGCCGCTGTCACAGAACTAAGGACGAGCAGTGAGGGAAGAGAGAGGCGCCGGCTGTCAGATCCTGGCCGAGCTTCTCTCTCTCTCCTCATCGCTCGGCATTAGTTCTGTCTGTGACATCGGATCTGTCCTCCGCCCTCCCCCGCCACCGGCTGCAGCGGTTCCTTTACTTCTTCTCGGATTCCCGAGAAGCCCCACCGGCGGGAGGAGAGGACACTGGTAGATCGCGATCGACCATGTGGGCACCCCTGTCCTACATTGTTCACTTCTCCTTCCTTCTCCAAACTCTTCACCTTTTTGTGAATAAATGTTCCAAAACACAATAAAATACCAATTCTTGTAATAAAATATAACAGATGAGGTTACAACGAGTAAATAGATACCCAAAATGCCCAGTTTAAAAATTGTGTGCGTCCATGAAACAGCGACAAACTTCAGTACCCCAAAAAGTCCATAGACGACGCTTTAACCCTTTCGATGCCAAGGACGTACGGCATACGGAGCTACAAAAGTGCTTCCAGCTGGCCAGCTCAGTATGCCGTACGGACCTGGCATTTACAGTTCTACTATAAGCTGATGGTTGCTTTAGCGACCATCAGCTTATAGTAGAACTGTTCAGCAGACTGTCCCAAGGCCGTAGAAGCGATCTGGCGAGCTGAGAATATTTTCTATTGTAAAGCCGCCGGGAGTCTGTTTATGCCAGCGACGTCATTGGTCGTGATGGATGTTAAGGAACTATGTCTTATACTGAGGTCTTTGTGGAGAAGTAAACCTGTCTTGTTTTTGGCATCTGCTTTATTTAGGATATAGACATACAGTCATTTTAAGAATATATTGATTATCTTACCAACAGGTCATAAGGCCTAAGCCTTGCAGAAAGGGGAAGTCTTGCAAGACCTGTGCGCTTGGAAAAACAAGGCTGATGTAAGACCAAAGAACAGTGTCGCTAGTTCAGATTCTAGTTTTCATCTTTTGAACACAATGGAACCACTTTGAATACAAAATAGATCCTTAGACTAACCAATATTTTCATTTCATTTTAATCCGCACAGCCATATGCTGGGCGAATGATGTTCACACGTTCCTGCCACTAGATGGAGCTAAGGAGCAAACAAATTTCCTCTGACCCACGGCTCCATCTAGTACAGGAAAGAGGGTTGCCACCTGTCCAGGATTCACCCGGACAGTTCGGGTTTTGAATGCTGTGTTCGGGTTTTATGGCAGCAGAAACCCGGATACAAGATGTCAGGCAGACAAGGGCAACCAAAATTAAGATAGGGGCTACTGGCTCCCCACTGAAAATAGTATCAACCATGATTTTTACATATGAATGGATGGCGCTATTTACATATGAATAAGCCACGACTCATTCTCCCCAAAAAATGTCAGCGCAACAATAGAGTGTTGGGATTTTCCTTGAATAAAACCTATGGCGGTGGGAACGTTGTGTGAACACTATGCGCTCAGCATATAGCTGTGCAGATGTTTTGTAAATGTCAGTGCAGTCACAAGGGGTGTGCAGGGGGTGCGGCTCGCAGAGGCTTAGACCATCAGTCTGACTGCCAGTCATTTTGGTGTCACCCCTTCTGAAAAGTCAGGCACCAGGTCATGGACCGAGAGCCCGACAGCTGCACTAGAGAGGAGGGGACCAGGCGGCATACCTGATCCCGCCGGATGAACGTCCTCTTTCTCTATTTGCTGGTGTCCATCACCAAGATGGTCGCAGGCGGGGAATGTGATGTCATTACGCGCATGCATAATGACGTCACGTGTATATGTAATAAGGGGGCCACCGGGTGACACCCCGCCCAGTGACGCCGCTGTCCAAAGATTCATCAGGTCAGAAAAAAGGGTGACGCGGCTCCTGCCTTGCAGATACATAGTATTAAAAGCTGGGGGAATCTCTACCAATGAGCCTCCATTAAAGGGAAATCTTTATACATTTCTAATGAGGAAGTTCAATCTACAGCATGTAAATAGCTAAAGGCAGCGGTAGCCAAACTACTGCACTCCAGCTGTGGCGAAACTACAAATCCCATCATGCATCTGCCTCTGGCAGTCATGCCTGTGGTTGTCAGTCTTGCAATGCCTCATGGGACTTGTAGTTCCGCAACAGCTGGAGGGCCAGAGTTTGACTAA
Organism: Nanorana parkeri; assembly: GCF_000935625.1. NCBI lineage: Eukaryota > Metazoa > Chordata > Amphibia > Anura > Dicroglossidae > Nanorana > Nanorana parkeri. Next base: position 1,338,367 of record NW_017306482.1, read on the forward strand.
ACCTGATTAAAAAGGAAAGGTATAGGTAGGCAACTCCAGCCCTCCAGATGCTCTGGAACTACAAGTCCCATGAGGCATTGCAAGACTGACAGCCACAGCAGTGGTGTCACAAGGAGGGTGCGGGGGTGCGGCCCGCACCCTGGAGCCACTATTAGAGGGGTGACACCAAAATGACTGAGTTATTTTGGTGTCACCCCTATGAAAAGTCAGGCACTTGGTCACGGACCGAGAGCCCGACAATTTCAGGAGAGAGGAGAGGACCCGGCGGCATACCTCATCCCACCGGGTGAACGTCCCCTCCTCTCTCTGCCGGCGTCCATCACCAAGATGACCGCTGGCATGCACCAATAAGACGACCTCGCATGCGCGATGACGTCACGGCAGGGTGTCACCCGGTCTCCGTTCCAGGTGACACCCAGCCTCTGGACGCCCTGGAGCCACAGACATGAGCAGTCAGCTCGGAGGCAGATGCATGATGGGATTTGTAGTTCGGGGTGCCATGGTTGCCTACCCTTGGTATAATCTGTTTAGATTAATTAAAGGAGAACTATGAGGTGAGCGCTTTTCACTCACCTCATAGTTCTAGCCGACCTGTGACAATGAGACTGTCACAGGTCGGCTCAGTAGATCGGGAGGTGAGCGAACACATACCGGCGTTCGCTCACCTCTCGATCCTGTCACGGCTCTCTGCCGTGACAGGGGAGGGGCTGGATTCCCCCCTCCCCGCTCCGATCCGCCAGCGCTGACTGGCGGAACGGACGGGGGAGGGGGCGGGTACAGCTGGCTCTGCCTCTAGATAGGCAGAGCCAGCTGTCACTCACGCAGCTGGGCGGATCCCGTCATCTACGTCGGGATCCGCTCCGGCTGCGGCGTCTCAGTATACCGCGAGCTGTAGCTCGCAGTATACTGAGCTTAGGGTAACGGGAGGACGCTAGTTTGTGTCCTCCCGTTACCCTGAGGAGAACTATGGGGAAAAACACTGACCCCATAGTTCTCCTTTAAAGGAGAACTATGGGGTTAAGGCTTTTGCCCATAGTTCTCCTCAGGGTAACGGGAGGACACAAACTAGCATTCTCCCGTCACCCTAGGCTCAGTATACCGCGAGCTGTAGCTTGCGGTATACTGAGACGCCGCAGTATACCGCGAGCTGCTGCTTGCGGTATACTGAGACGCCGCAGCTGAAGCGGATCCCGACAATTGTGCCGGGATCCGCCCAGCTGCGTGACTGACAGCTGGCTCTGCCTATCTAGGGGCAGAGCCAGCTGTACCCGCCCACTCCCCCATCCGATCCGCCAGTCAGCGCTGGAGGATCGGAGCGGGGAGGGGGGAATCCAGCCCCTCCCCTGTCACGGCAGGTTGGCTAGAACTATGAGGTGAGTGAAAAGCACTCACCTCATAGTTCTCCTTTAATGGAAATGTCATCAATCTGTATTGCTGTTCATGTGCGTACCACTAGGGGGCGCACTGATTGCATGTGATCATTGGGATCTCTCCGGACAGATGTGGAATCCACGGCTGATGATTGTTTCTACAGCTGAAAGTTCTGGGCCTGTCATCCTCATCCTTCCTTTACCACCCAGAGACTGGGAATAAGTATATACGGAAAGGGCGTCCATTCACACTACCGCGCATATACGCGCGTATAGGCGTGTACGTGCGTATTGTACCATATGCAAATAAATGGCTCCATACACATAGCCGCGTATGGAGTCGTATATTTGCGTAGCGTAAAAATGCGCAAAAACAGAATGGAACCAAGATGGGTCCGAGCAGCGCATTTCTGTGTATTTTACGCGCATATGCATGTTTACGCATATATATACGCGCGTATATGCACGTACGTGCGTACAGTTCATTAAAATTTGTATTAGGAATGATGCGTTCTGGGAATGCAAATAGTGCACGCATACACGCACATACATACTCACAATTTTGCTCTTGTGTTGTGTGTGAATGAGGCCTAGATTACAATCTGCCGATACAATCCACTACAGATCTACCAAAACCATATAACATGAGGATCAACCTAAACTAGTCAATCCATTTATATTCAGTCAGGCCGACCCTTCTTCTACATACTTGTAGGCGGATCTAAAGGAGATTGTACAATTAGATTGTAATGTGCGTGGTCCAGCAGGTCACTAAGCCCCGAGTCCAGCAGGTCACTAAGCCCTGCGTCCAGTGGGTCACTAAGCGTGTCACTAAGCCCCGAGTCCAGCGGGCCTCTAAGCCCCGAGTCCAGCGCGTCACTAAGCCCGAGTCCAGCGCGTTGTTAAGCCCCGAGTCCATCGGACCTCTAAGCCCAGCGTCCAACGGGTCACTAAGCCTAGCGTCCACTGCGTCACTAAGCCCGGAGTCCCGCGGGTCACTAAGCCCCGAGTCCAGCAGGTCACTAAGCCGAGTCCAGCGGGTCACTAAGCCCCGGGTCCAGCAGGTCCCTAAGCCCCGAGTCCAGCGCGTCACTAAGCCCGGAGTCCAGCAGGTCACTAAGCCGAGTCCAGCGGGTCACTAAGCCCCGGGTCCAGCGCGTCACTAAGCCCGGAGTCCGGCGCGTCACTAAGCCCCGAGTCCAGCAGGTCACTAAGCCCCGAGTCCAGCACGTCACTAAGCCCGGAGTCCGGCGCGTCACTAAGCCCACAGTCCAGCGCGTCACTAAGCCCCGAGTCTAGCAGGTCACTAAGCCCTGAGTCCAGCGCGTCACTAAGCCCCGAGTCCAGCGGGTCACTAAGCCCCGAGTCCAGCGGGTCACTAAGCCCCGAGTCCAATTCATATACTGTTCTGCATTGCTGTATAAATGTATTGCTGGGATTTGTAGTCCCCCTACACCTGGTGCCATCTGCATTAGAGTGTGAGCTCCTCTGTACAGAGACTGAGGTTACTGGCTGTGTGTTCTCTGTACAGCACAGGGGTATATGTCAGAGCTATATACATGTATAATAATAACTAGGGATGCTCCGATACCGAGTATTTTGGGCAAGTACTCTCCCAAATGCTCCGATGCCTAGCCCGATACTTTAGCTTCAGACATCGGAAAGCCAGGTGGTGAGTCATTACAAGGCGCCCGGCTTCCTGATGGGCCAGAAAGCCGGATCCATACTCCCTCGTTGCCTAGTGATGAGAAGCATGGAGACGGCTTCCTTGCTAATCGGGAAGCTGGGTGGTGAGTGATTACGCGGCGTCCGGCTTCCTTATTGGCCAGAAAGCCGGCTCCATACTCCCTCGTTGCCGGCGTGTAATGACTTACTGGGACTTCCAGTATCGGTATTGGCGAGTACCGAAAAAAATATATCAGTACTCGATACCGAAAAAACGGTATCGCTGCATCAAATATTAATGAAAGCAATGTTTTTCTGATGGGTGTTGGTGGCTGTGACTGGTAATGACAGCCTGTCACCTGCTGCTCTGATTGGCTGTCTATTCTGGGTGGCTCCTCCGCCTCTAGGACAAGCTGGGACTTCATTCTGGATGACAGCAGAGTGATCGGGGAGGGAGGAGGCCACAGAGGAGGTAGCAGGGGGCTGGGATTGCTCTGACACTTCGCTGTGTAACAATGTAACTTCTCTACAACTACTTCTACTACTACTCTCATCCAGCACCACACCGGGACCTGAGCTGGCACTGAACCCAGAACTGCTCCAACATGGTAAGTGACCATTCCCTGCAGCTGCCTCCCCTCCCCCAGTATGGAGAGCAAAGTTCTCTCCTCTGCTTTCACTTTCGTGGAGTTCCAGGGCTAGGAAAGGTCAACAAGAAGCAGCGAGCACGAGGAGTGCTGGGACCCGGGGAATCCGGGACCGGGCGTGTGAACCCTCACCATGGAGTGTCGGATATTCCGGCATCTAGATTCGGGATAGGCAACCTTGGCACCCCAGCTGTGCTGAAACTACAACTCCCATCATCCCTTCGCCTCCGGGGGTCATACGTGTAGGTGTACGGCCAGATGAACTCTCCTTTTGGTTTTAGGTTTCTGAAGAAGTTCTAGATACAGGGGGCTTCATGAGAAGGCCCTCATACCATGAAGGGGGGGCACATCATATTCATTATGCTACAGGGGGTGGTCAGAGACTGTGCACATGCTACAGGAGATTGGCAGAGACTGTGCACATGCTACAGGAGATGGTCAGAGACTGTGGACACGATAAAGGAGATGGTCAGAGAGTGGAGGCATACTACAAGAGATGGTCAAGGACTGTGCACATGCTACAGGAGATGGTCAGAGACTGTGGATATGCTACAGGAGATGGTCAGAGACTGCAGACATAATAAAGGAGATGGTCAGAGAGTGGAGGCATACTACAAGAGATGGTCAAGGACTGTGCACATGCTACAGGAGATGGTCAGAGACTGTGGATATGCTACAGGAGATGGTCAGAGACTGCAGACATAGTACAGGAGATGGTCAGAGACTGCAGACATAGTACAGAAGATGATCAGAGACTGCAGAGATGATACAGGAGATGGTCAGAGACTGTGGACATAGTACAGGAGATGGTCAGAGACTGCAGACATAGTACAGGAGATGGTCAGAGACTGCAGACATAGTACAGGAGATGGTCAGAGACCGCAGACATGCTGCAGAAGATGGTCAGAGACTGCAGACATGCTGCAGGAGATGGTCAGAGACAAAATATGCTTTATACTCTGCTCATGCTGGAGTCGGAGTCCCAACACCTTTGGTCCGGCCCAGAGTTCCACATCATGTTGTATTCCATTAGGAGAATGTTGAAAAGTTACCTTAAAGATGAACTGTAGAGGCCGGGGGGTCACTTGAAGCAGCCTGGGCAAATCCCAGGAGCCAGGTCGCCAATCCTCCCTAAAAATGACAGCCGGCGCCAAACCTATGAGGTGTTTTCTAATGTTTATCAATGGAGCTCCTCAAAAATCCTGCTGGCTCCCGGATTGGACAGACCGGCTCCTGAATTCCATGTATCTATAATCGATGTTATCGCTGCCTTATGAGACCCGATTCAGATTAAATGTCTCCCTCTGGATTCCAGGCAGGCAAGAGGCTGGAGGACTGCCAGCAGCAGGCCGGGGAAATCACCATATTGATGAAAAAAAACGTGGACAAAGTTTATGAGAGGGAACAGAAGCTGACAGACCTGGAAGACCGCTCCAATGAACTGAAAAATATGGTACGTTGAGGAGAACAGCCGCCATTACCCTAACAGATCATGGGGGTGGGGGGGGGGGGGAATAGCAGCCAATCAGAACTCATGTTTGATCTCCTGACCGCAGGAAGGTGGAGGGAGGTTTGTATGGGTTGTATCTATAATCGATGTTATCACTGCCTTATGAAACCCGATTCAGATGAAATGTCTCCCTCTGGATTCCAGGCAGGCAAGAGGCTGGAGGACTCCCAGCAGGAGGTTGAGGAATTCATCATGTGGATGAGAAGAAACGCGGACAAAGTGTACGAGATGGAAAAGAATCTGGCAGACCTGGAGGCCCACGCAGATGAGCGGAAAAATATGGTACGTTGAGGAGAACAGCCGCCATTACCCTAACAAATCATGGGGGGGGGGGGGGATTTATCAAAATTGGAGCAGGCCGAATGTGGAGCAGTTTCCCATGGCAACCAATCAGCTTCTCTTTTCAGTTTGTTCAAATCAGCTTTAAAAATGAAGGAGAGAAGTGAATTGGTTGCCATGGGTGACTGCTCCACATTCTGTCTGCTCCAGTCCTGATAAATTGCCCCGTGACATCTTCACAAAGTTTGCTTTTGTAACTCCATCGTCAGTCATAATGATGTAGATCCAGCGTCATTCGCAGTGACCCAGTGATGTCACCCCCACTGCCCGGTGATGTCATCCTGCCGTACTATCCCTGCAAAATGACAGATCCCTCCAAACGTCGCAGTGCATCAAACCAGCCGGGGATCCCCGGTGATGTCATTGACTAAATATGGGGATGACCATATATGGTTATGACATCACCTGGGATCCCCGGCTCGTTTGTTTACTAGACGTTATACCTCTACTGTATCCTGTACTACAAGCTGTATACCTATACTGTGTGCTGTATACCTATATACTGAGTGCTGTATACCTATATACTGTGTGCTGTATACTTATTCCCTGTGTCTTGTTGCCTGTATCCTGTGACTTGCTGGTCTGGGTGTCCTCCTCGGTCAGTTCTGTGTCATGTGATGTGATGATCTCTCTGATGAGACGACCAGTGACTGTGTCTCTTCCATGTGCAGGCCAGCAGCTTCCAGAAGACAGCCAATGCAGTGGAGCGGAAGACGCGGTGGGAGAAATGGCGTTGGTACATCATTTGCGGAAGCATCGTTCTTTTGATTTTAATAATACTCATCGTCGTTGTGGCCATCCAGTTCGGTGGAGGAGGAGCAGTAGGAGGAGGAGGAGCAGAAGCAAGAGGCGGTGAAGTAGGAGGAGGAGCAGAAGCAAGAGGAGGTGAAGAAGGAGGAGCCCCAACAAACCCATAATGGACTTATCTGTGAAAGAACCAGGGGGGGGGGGACAGTCCATGTCACAGAGGACGCCTCTGTGAACACTGAGCCTTTCATCCTCCATGTTCACCAATGAGAACATTACGTTTCGTCATCCGGATGAGTGACCTCTGATAAAAAAAAATCTCTCAGTCAATATACACAAATCTCAGGGCCGCCCGACCATTGTATGTGTGCAGATCGCAGGGAATACTCTGATAAGCACTGCCAAGAACCGTACTACCTGCCGTGCGCACCGCGGAACTTGAAGCGACCGTTCAGGTCGTAAATGCTCCTCCTCGCCTCCCCTCGTGTGCCATGTCCCGTGTGCCATGACTCATGGACTGTTGTGTTTTTGGCTTGGTTTGTTATAAATGGAAGGAAGCCATAGTAAATCTGTAGCACACTTGTTACCAATGTGATTGCTTGTTGAATTTAGGAACTTTGTGCACCCCCCTCCCCCCCCTCGCTCATTTTTTAAATGTTTCCATGTGAACCCCTCTTACCCTTTTCTGCTGTGTTGTCCTCAAGTCACTTAGGCCTCATTCACACAGGAATCAGCCGGCACGTACAGCTCAGAGCTGCGTGCACGGCCGTATCAGGCATCTCCCAGGAAGAACAGGTGCTGCGTGTGATTAGTACGCAAACCCCGTCCTTCTCTATGGGACTACGCGGCTGTACGCCCCCCTACGCTTACCCGCCCTGCACGTCCGTGCAGGTGAGCTTACTCGTACGCTGACAGGATGGATCCTACTATCACACGCAGCACCTGTCCTTCCCGGGAGCTGCCCGATACGGCCGTGCACGCAGCTCTGAGCTGTACGTGCCGGCTGTTTCTAGTGTGAATGAGGCCTTACTCACCTGCCCACAGGATCCAGCTTTGCCCTGCTGCGATCCGCTGATCAGGTGCCCGCGCTGCCATCTTGGTGCTCCTTAGTCATTGGGAGCTGGCTGCCTCTTCCGGGTTCACACAGCCGGCCCACATGACCACACCGCTCTGTGCTCCTGCTTCTGCATGGTATATGTCAGGGATACATGCCAGGAACCTGTGGGAGTAAAGGTGCCCATACAACTTACGAATATCGGCCGAATTTCGTTTACGATTGCCCAGGTTACAGTTTCCAACAGGGGAAGTGTCTGCATGGAGTTTCTACGTTCTCCTTGAGATTGTATCCGTTTTCTCTCACATCTGCAAAACTTGTTTTTCTGATTGTTTTTTGAGCTAATTGTCACGTGCGCGCCTGTATGTGTGCGTCTGATTTTATGTAGAAATATCCTGTTATTCTGAAAGCAGACCAACACGACTTCCTTAAAGCCAAATTCTAAGAATGATCTATTTTTTTATACTTGGTTGGGCGTTGGGCCAGCTTGGTTGCTTGTAGTTGCTTATGTTTCGCATCCGAAGGGAGGCCGGGGATGCAGAAATTCACTGTAGTCGTCTGTGGTACACACAGTCAAGTCTGTCCTGTTCTGGGTGCTGCTGGATCAGCTTGCCATGTGAACGGCAGGGAGTCGCTCGCTCTTGTACTTCCAGCCATTCTACAAACGTCTTGTATTCTTTTTTCATTGAATACAAGGCGTGTTCTGATTGGTCCGGGCAGAGAGGAGGAGCAGGTGACATCACGAATGAAAAAAGATTTTTGCTGAATGGCGGAGGTACTGGAGCGAGTGACTCCTTGTGTTTAAGATACAGACAGCAAGTTGCTCCAGCAGCACCCAGAACAAGACGGCGCAGACTGAATACAGCTCAGACTACTACAGTACATTTCTGCATCCCCAGCTTCCCTTCGGATGTGATACATAGGCAATACCATGTACCCAACCTGGTTCAGCTTCAATATTATACTTCTGAACTATGGACAGAGCTGTAGATCATTGCTGCATTATACACATCTTCCTATTTCCTATTTGGCTGTACTGTGCTATGTGTGGCGGCATCAGCCCACATGTGGTACCACAGAGCCCTGGGGAATGGAGTCTTGCTAGGCTGCATTGCACTGCTGTGATCCCAATCCTGGCATTTCATGAAAGCGTTTGATGTTTGTTTAGAGCAGATATCACACGTCACATCCGAAGGGAGGCCGGGATGCAGAAATTCACTGTAGTAGTCTGTGGTACACACGGTCAAGTCTGATCTGTTCTGGGTGCTGCTGGATCAGCTTGCCATGTGAACAGCAGGGAGTCGCTCGCTCTTGTACTTCCAGCCATTCTACAAACGTCTTGTATTCTTTTTTCATTGAATACAAGGCGTGTTCTGATTGGTCCGGGCAGAGAGGAGGAGCAGGTGACATCACGAATGAAAAAAGATTTTTGCTGAATGGCGGAGGTACTGGAGCGAGTGACTCCTTGTGTTTAAGATACAGACAGCAAGTTGCTCCAGCAGCACCCAGAACAAGACGGCGCAGACTGAATACAGCTCAGACTACTACAGTACATTTCTGCATCCCCAGCTTCCCTTCGGATGTGATACATAGGCAATACCATGTACCCAACCTGGTTCAGCTTCAATATTATACTTCTGAACTATGGACAGAGCTGTAGATCATTGCTGCATTAAACACATCTTCCTTTTTGGCTGTACTGTGCTATGTGTGGCAACATCAGCCTGCGGCATGTGGGACCGCAGAGCCTGGGAATGGCGTCTTGCTAGGCTGCATTGCACTGCTGTGACCCCAATCCTGGCATTCCATGAAAGCGTTTGATGTTTGTTTAGAACAGATACCATGGGATTAGAGACAGGGGAGGCCAACAAGGAATGGGGGTGAGGGATAAACAGAAAACAGATCCAGTGTCAATGAAAAGCAGAAATGTTTGTGAAGCTTTTGCAATCCCTGAATACAACCAGCTGAACATGCATAAAACGAGGCATCCAAAATAAAGACATAGAAAAAGGTGCCGAGTCCTCCGTGGAGGTCATACTACATGCTGCCCGAGGAAACACTACCATAAAGCTGGCCATGCACTGCTCGAATTTCGGAAGAGGCCTTGTCACATGGCCGAAATATCAAGCTGTGAGTGGCCCTGCCAGCACCGCTCAAGTGACTTTTGTCGAAGGAGCTGATAATTGCTGCAGCCAATCAGCTGCACGGACTGTTCAGGTATTCTGACAGAGCTATCCAGCTTTCCTGACGGCTACTGTGTCCTGACAGGCATCAAGAAGCCAGCTAGCTCTGTCAGAATACCCGAACAGTGAGTGAAGCTGATTGACTGCAGCAACTGTTTGGCTGACAATTTTCAGCTCCTTGGACAAAAGTCAATTCTGACCTGGCTGATGTATCTATCACGTAGCCCATGCAGGTCATAGTGTTCTGGTATTCTGATAGCTGCCCGGTTTTCTGATGAATGTCAGGACACAATAGGGGAGAGTCTGCCATCTATGCTAAATCTATGGCTACCTCAGTGGCGGACCTAAGGAACAAAGAGCCCTGGTGCAAGATGTTTTTATTTTTTTTATTGTTTTTATTTGTCCCCAACAGAGGCTCTCACCAGGGGCAGATGCGGAGGGTCTCAGCAGGAACAGATGCGGAGGGTCCCAGCAGGGCAGATGCTGGAGGATCGCAGCAGGGGCAGAGGTGGAGGATCGCAGCAGGGGCAGATGTGGAGGGTCTCACCAGAGGCAGATGCAGAGGGTCTCAGCAGGAACAGATGCGGAGGGTCTCAGCAGGGGCAGATGCGGAGGGTCTCAGCAGGGGCAGATGAGGAGGGTCTCAGCAGGGGCAGATGAGGAGGGTCTCAGCAGGGGCAGATGAGGAGGGTCTCAGCAGGGGCAGATGAGGAGGGTACGCAGCAGGGGCAGATGTGGAGGGTCTCACCAGAGGCAGATGTAGAGGTTCTCACCAGGGGAAGATATGGAGGACCATTGAAGGTCAGATGCGGAGGGTCTCACCAGGGCAGATGCAGAGGGTCTCAGCAGGGGTAGATGTGGAGGGTCTCATTAGGGGCAGATGTGGAGGATCTCCCGAGGGGCAGATGTGGAGGGTCTCCCGAGGGGCAGATGTGGAGGGTCTCACCAGGGCAGATGTGGACGACCACAGCAGGCCAGATGTGGAGGGTCTCACCAGGGGCAGATGTGGAAGCCAGGTGGTAACTAACAACAAGAACAAATGGCAAGTACAAAACAGGAAATCTTTGGCCCCACACTGCTCACCAGTAACGCCTTGGGTCTGTCAGGCTTTCCCTCTTTGTCCATAGAAGTGATCCGGTACACCGAGCCCTTACTTCCTGGCCTCTTACTGATAACTTTGTCCTTATGGATATGCCTCCCATAATTCCATGTAAGCAGTCAACCATTAAATTTAACATCATAACGAAATGACAGCTTCCTGTACGGCTTGGGTAGCCCTAGAAAGTCCCATAAAGCCTCTACATACCATTCCTCAAATTTGTCCTCAACTTCCTCCAGCAAAAACTTAGAAATGTAATGGTACTGCAGTCCATGTTCCTAAACCACTCTCTGGCTGAAGAGCCTTTGTAATCTAACGAGTCTTGGCAATGCTCTGGGATCCCCACTACCAGGTAGCACAGGTGATTTGGTGATTAACTGATTGGCTGCTACTTTCTTGCCCTTGAAGTGACAGTCTGGCCAACTAGCAGTCCTGTCAACCATTTGTTTCACTATGACGTACACAGTGACTTCACCTGAGTCTGACTCTGGGTCTCTGAAGCCAAGCTCAGGCCATACAGGTGCGTTGTTTGGGCCTACTGTGTGTAGCACCCAGGGATGGTCCTCCTCTCCGGAACCCTCTCCCCAGTCCTCTGCGACTGTGAATAACGTAATGTGCACAAGCTTGCACCTGTGTAAATTTCCTGGTGAATCCTTACCTTGGGAAATTTTGGCAGGGTTGTGTTAAGATAGGTGATCATGTTGGGGCCACAAATATAATTAAGTGGCCCCATAGGATTGTGTCACCCCCTGCACCCACTTAATTTAGTCATTTTCATTCGAACAGTAATTTAAATCATAGTTAAAGGAGAACTATGGGGTCAGTGTTTTTCCCCATAGTTCTCCTTAGGGTGACGGGAGGACACAAACTAGCGTCCTCCCGTTACCCTAAGCTCAGTATACCGCGAGCTACACACAGGATCCCCTTCATCAGGCAGAACACTTCACTTTTTCTGCCTGATGAAGGGGATCCTGTGTGACCCCGAAACGTTGCAATAAGTGTACTGTTGCATGAAACGTCAATAAAGAGACGTTATTCTACTTTGGAGTGCCGGTGTCCATAATGTCGAGTAAATAGACACGAAACATGTCAAGGCATAGGCCCCATTCACATGTAGCGACATACCTTTGCAGCGGCCGGGATAGCGCGACTTTCGGGGCGACGTTCCAGCGACGGTAGCCCGACCTTCTCCGTCGGGCTCCATAGAAAAAAGCAAAATCCGCCGAAAAAAGGGTCCTGTAGAAGCGACTTGCGACCACGACGAGTGACGCGCGACATGGAGCTAAGACAGCTCCATTGACTATCATTAGCCGGCGACTTCTCGCGATATCGCACAGCAAAAATGCGCGATATCGCGGTGGAAATCGCGCGATAAGTCGCTACATGTGAATGGGGCCTTAAAATTGCACGCGCGTGCGAAACCTCAAAAAACTACAATACCCAAAATTGGCCATAGGCGACGCTTTAAAAGCTGTTACCGTTCATCAGTTTAGTGTTGTCAGTGATTGATGGCCCTAAAATGATTGCTCTCACTGCGACATTCACGACGATATGTAACATGTGTAGCGCAATTGTTATTTTCGCATGCTGACGCATCGAACGCGTATTTACGTTTATTGAAGGGATTGAAGGTGAGGGGTCAGGAGGGGGCGGCACTCATGGCGGCGGCAGCACTCGAGGAGGGGGAGGGGGGGGCGCGCAGCCAGCCAGCACATACATACGATCGGCAGGCTATAGAGCCGTTGATCGGTTGTATGTCAAACAGCCGGTAATGGCTGTAAAGAACAGGCGGGTTTTTTCTGCCCGTGCGCGCGCAGGAAAAAAATGCCGTCTGATGATGGCAACCCGCTTGTGTGAATTCGCCGTTCGTCCGTTTTTTTTCTCAACGGGCGGCCGGCAGGAGGTTAAAGAGAAGAGTGTTGTTGAATTTTATTTTTTTGCTTTTAACCCCAATAAAGGGCCGCGGCCAAATGTTTCCACTAATATTGTTGTATAGTCTCTATTTATTTCAATGTATTTCTTGGTTTGTGGGTGCTCTGTGGGGTCTACAATCCCATGTTTCCACACAAGGTAGGGAAAGTCTGTATTCCAGTCCATGATATCGGTACAAACTCTGCATCTGCTCTCATCTCCGCCACCACAGCTCAGTTATTAATAGAACATCCTCAACAGGGGAGCAGAGAAAGCTACAGCAGTGGTTGTCAACTTACAAGGTGTAGGTGGTCCTGTGGCCCCTGAGAACTCCTAAAGGGCCCCACAATATATTCAGTATATGAAAGACTATTAAAGACTTCAGACATATTAGAGGTGATGGTCAGAGACTGCAAACATGAAATGGGGTGGCTGCAGACCACAGGAGACAGAGACTGGGGGACATGGACCATGAGACTGCTAGAGATCACTGGCATTACTGCCTTTTAAAAATGAATGTTTCAAAGACAGACTGCAAAGGGCCACACACACTGGCGGAACTACCAGGATCGCAGCGGTTGCAACTGCGACCGGGCCCTGGCATTCCCGTCTGCTGGGGGGGCCCAGCGAGGAAGAAGAGGCCCCCCTCCCGAGATCGTGCCGCTCCTACCCTGTCGCTCTGCCACCCGCAGCATGTACGGGCAGCTGTGCGGTGGGGTTGGAAAGGCTGTCACACTAGCCTCGTAGAATGTGCTGCACGCACCACCAGGCAGCACATTCTGCTGTGTGAGGACCCTCTCCACTTAGCCCCGCCCCCTGGCTGCCGAGACACGGAAGAGGGCCCTGCAGGAGAGTGAAGGTAAGTCTGTAGTGGGAAGGGGAGGGGGTCTTATTATAACTTTTATTATAATGTATTGCTGGGACTTGTAGTCCCGCATAGCTGGTATTCTGCATGGCTGTATGATGATTATTCAGCAATGCAGAATAGCTCCAACTAATTAGGACTACAAGTCCCAGCAATGCATTATATTTTTAAGTAGGGATGCACCATTGCCAACACTGGGCATTTTCACGAGTACTCATACTCGTGAAAATGCCCCGATACTAAATGCAGATACCGGTGTTCTGTCGAGAACGCCGACGTAGACGAATTTGCCGACCTCAGCATCTGCGCTTGCGCACAGACCAGTATTATCGAGGAAACCGGGATTTATTCACAAACTATTTCAGTTAAATTGTTAATTGTTAATAATATTCCACCCATCATTTCCCGCCATCCATCATTTCCTGCCATCTATCATTTACTGCCATGCATGGTATATATATTAACGGTCACAATTAACCATTACAAACTAATACTTTGTAAATAAATGCCGGTTTCCTAAGTAATCCCGTCTGTACGTAAGCGCAGATAGTGGGTCGGCGTTCTCCACAGAACACCGGCACTAAAATTTTAAACAAGCGGTTGGCTGAAGTCCCGCCCTTGCTGGGGACCTCGGCAGCCTTCCTGTTAAAGGAGAACTAGTAAGAAGGAAAGTCCAAACATCTCCAAGGGCTTTTGGAAGATGGGACCATTAACAGGGTAATCTGCTGAGGGAAAGCGATGATTTCAGATTAAGCTGAGAGGAATTTCCCCTTTTAGTATGGGAGTAAGGGACGGGTATAATGGACGCTAAACAGGCTGGGATATTGCGTGAGAATTGGTATAAGTGGAACAAAGCAGAGATCTCAGATCATTTAGGAATCGAGCACTGCCGGAAACACAGACGTATCTGTTTGCAAGTCATGAGCCTAAACAAAGAGTCCCAGGTGCCCTCAGGGTGGAGAACAGTAAACAGGGCTCATTAAATAGGACTATTATGTAAATAGTGTCTGAGGACTATTCACTTTTCGCCCGGTGCCCGCGCCCCTGCTGCACCCCCGGTTGTTACGCCACTGGTCACATATATCTTGTTTCGTGAGACTTTGACCTTGTGTTATACAGGACAGGACCCAAACATTCCTGGCTCCCCCATGCAGTCTGCTAGGACTTCCCTGTCTGTACTGTGTGTGATGCTGCCCATACACGGCTCACATTTTGCACGATTCTGAATTCGAGGCGTGGTGTACCTGCAGGTTTGACAAACAAACATTGAGCTGTGTGTGCCCTGCCGACACCACTCCAGCATCACCCTGGCATCACTCTGACTGTGACATCACTTCAGCATCACTCCAGAACCAATCCAGCTCCACTCTGACATCACTTCAGCATCACTCCAGAACCAATCCATCACCACTACGGCAGCATTCTGGCACCACTCCAGCACCATTTCGGCAGCACTCCGACATCACTTTAGCATCACTCCAGAACCAATCCGGCACCACTCAGGCAGCACTCCAGCACCACTACAGGAGCACTCTGACATCACTTCAGCATCACTCCAGAACCAATACGGCACCACTCAGGCAGCACTCCAGCACCACTACAGGAGCACTCTGACATCACTTCAGCATCACTCCAGAACCAATACGGTACCACTCTGGCATCTCTCCAGTGCCACTCCAGCAGCACTCCAGCACCACTCCGGCAGCACTCTGACATCACTTCAGCATCACTCCGGAACCAATCCAGCACCACTCCAGCATCACTCTGGCAGCACTCCGGCACCACTCTAGCACCACTCTGGCATCACTCCAGCATTACTCTGGCACCACTCCAGTATCGCTCCAGCAACACTCCAACTTTACTCCGGCACCACTCCAGTTTCACTCCAGCATTACTCTAGCACCACTCCAGCATCACTCTGGCACCACTCCAGCATCACTCCAACATTACTCTGGCACCACTCCAACATCACTCTAACATTACTCTGGCACCACTCCAACATCACTCCAACATTACTCTGGCACCACTCCAACATCACTCTAACATTACTCTGGCACCACTCCAGCATCACTCCAACATTACTCCGGCACCACTCCAGCATCACTCCAACATTACTCCGGCACCAATCCAGTATCACTCTGGCATCACTTCAGCACCACTTCAACATTACTCCAGGACCACTCCAGTATCACTCCACCATCACTCCAGCACCACTCCAACTTTACTTTGGGACCACTCCAGCAACACTCTGGCACCACTCAAGTATCACTCCAGCACCACTCAAGTATCACCCCAGCACCACTAAAGGAGCTACTTTACATGCACATATAAGTTAACGCCTACTTATTCGGCCATGCTTGCATCAGTCAAGGCTACCTTTAACTATCAATTCAAGGTGCCTTCATTCTGATGACACAAGTAAAACTTATATAAGCACAGCTGCAGTGTCAGGGAGTATTTAGTATTGTAATAAGAGATCCAACAGACTACAGAGGCAACAAACCACTAAAATCCACATGAACCGTCGTGCAATGACAAGATGGAAGCATCACCTTCAGAAAAAAACACAACCTGAAATGTGGGCAAGAAAAGTATAAATATAGAGAGCAGGAGGAAGAGAGAGGAAAGGAAAGTTCACAGTCGCAGGTAAGTAAATGGGGAAAGAGGAAGTGAAACAAGAAACAAACAACCATAAGAACAAACAAAACAGGAACCAAGCACAGGACCTTTTGTTGAACCGGGCCACCCACAGCTCGAGTTTCGGCCGATTCAGCTGGAGTTGTCCAATATTCGAGCAGTAAGGCCTTGTTCACATCAAATGCAGAACAGATCTGCATGTGTTTCTGCACACGCAGTGCAGTGGGTTGTGCCGCGTTTTTGATGCGTTCCGGGCCGTTTTTGGTAAAGAATGGGCTTTTAGTGCGTTCCAGGGCGTTTGCATGCTTTTTTGATGCGTTTGCATGCGTTCCGGAGCAGGTAAAATAGGGCTTGCTGCAGTTTTTTAACATGCTCTGGAACTGAATGCTGCGGTGTAAACTAGAGCCCAAAATACCATTGGAATACATTGGACTCAGTTTTGATCCGGTCTGTAACTGCTCTGCTCCTGGAACGCGCTTGGTGTGAACAAGGCCTAAATGGCCAGCTTAGGTTCACACCTAGGCGATTGAGCTGGTGAGCTGTTTTCATGCGGTTGTTGCGTGTTTCTGTTTGCGAGATTTTGCTTTGAAAACCGCGAGATTGTCGCAACGTTTTCAATGCATAGAGATTCAGCTGCACGATCGAAAACGCGCGAAAACAGCTCAGCATCTGAATCGCCTAGGTGTGAACCTAGCCTAAGACTAGGTCCACACCGCAGCGACACCCGGGATGCGTGTCACAGTGCAGCGCGATCGTGTGCTAGTGCACACAGCGGTTGCCGCGCGGCCCTATTGATTTCAATGGGGTGACACCCGTGCGGCAATCACTAAAAAAGGTACTAGTACCTTTTTTGCGACACGCGACGCGCTGATTTTTTAGGGGGGCCATTAGAAAATAATGGCATCCACAGCGTGATCGGCTGCGGTGGGCAATCCGTGGAGTTTTGTGCACGATTGCCGCACGTCCAGGAGTCGCCCAGGTGTGAACCTAACCTTAGTGTTTTCTGGGACATGGGGGATAATATACCATTTATCTTCTTCATGGGAAAAGGGGGGTTGGCTGATCCGGTCATATCATAGCGATCAATTCACAAGCAAAAGCCATATAATACCTTGTTAGCCGGGAATGAATACAGCGGCAGATACGGCAACAAATATTGTCAA
The DNA here is from genome assembly GCF_000935625.1 of Nanorana parkeri. Classification (NCBI taxonomy): domain Eukaryota; kingdom Metazoa; phylum Chordata; class Amphibia; order Anura; family Dicroglossidae; genus Nanorana; species Nanorana parkeri. The sequence continues at coordinate 1,355,557 of NW_017306482.1, forward strand.
ATTTATACCTTTTATTGACTGACTAAAATTGGTGTAAGTAATGGGATAGTGTCCTACTAGAAGGCTATTTATTGGTAGATTTATTTTAATGCTCCTGAATAAAAGCAATTTCTGTTTAATGATCAAATAATCTCAGACAGTTTCATTGTCACAGGTTGGCTGAGATTATGAGGCTGAAAATCACTCGCCTCATAATTCTCCTTTAATACTAAGTCTAATACTTACAGGGCTATTCACTAAGCAGCCGAAAGCAGCCGAGTGAATAACCGAGCCGAAGTGAAGTGAGCCGAACGCTGCTGGGCTATTCACTTCTGGCTTGTACGGCTGATTGCAGCCATACATAGGCTGAAATCAGCAGCACATCGGCTCTGTACGGCTGCCTTCGGTCAGCCGAACATGCCGAAGTGCAGAAGGACTTCGACTCAGCCGATCCAACATCTGGATCGGCTAAGCCAGAGCTCGGGCAGCTCACTTGCTGCCGTTCGCTCCTATTCTCATAGGGGCCGAACGGCAGTGAGTGAATAGCCGAATGCTATGGTACGAATGCTCCGTGGTACCGAGCTGTCAGGGTATTTCTATATAAAATTACAAAAACTGATGAACTATGACTTGTACAGAAACTAAATCAAACTTTTCTGTACAAGGGGCCAGAAGTCTGTGCTGGACAGATAAATTAATCAACCAAAATAGCCTATTATGTACAAATTAAGCAAGACACAAACAATACAGGGTAATACAAGACACAAACAATTCCCTTTAGGAACCAGCTTTTGTTCAACCAAACTGATTCAAAGAGGTAAAACATTGCAAATGAAGTCTAAGGATTAGATAATCATAAAACCACAATTGACAATACTGAGAGAAACTTAACTTCAAGGTCAATAATTACAAGTGTTTAATCAAGAAATCCAAAGGCTAGGGATATCACAACTACAAATGAAAAATTAACAAAAAACCCTTACAAACTCCAAGACAGTTAATCCACCTGATTGTTCCAAGAATTAGATTACTGTATTTTTCCATGTATAAGACTATACTTTTTCATAAAAATATTTACCTAAAAATGGAGGGGCGTCTTATACACGGGGGGCCGAGAGTGAAACTTCCGATTGCAGAGACAAGCGAACAGGTTTCCCCCAATCATGAGCTTTATGTACCCGACGTCAGCTGATGCTGCGGAGAGCCTGTAGCTAGTGCCCAGATGCAACAGGGAGCGGTAATGTCGGAGCATTCTAAACCCATAAAATGTCAGAAAACAAAAAAAATCCCGGTAAATACCAATACCAGGAAGCGGCTGTCTTACTCTGCAAAATGTAAACTGGATGTAATCAGTTTTGCAAAAGAGCATGGGAAATATTGATGTCTGAATTTTGGGTAAGAAAAGTGGGGGGCGTCCTATACATGGGGGCGTCTTATAGACGGAAAAATACGGTACCTGTGATTATTGTCTGAGGTTGAGTAAGTTATCATACACATCCAAGGCTTACTCAACTGAATGGAAACGATATGAGTTCAGAAATATGATCGGTTCAGAAATGGTAGTTGATTGGTATGATTCCTACCAATCAACTACCATTTCTGAACCGATCAATTGGAAGAAAGTAAATAGTGGTTGGGGAGTCGCCAATATGAACAATGCTTCCCAACCATATAAAATACCAAGAGAGAGGAAGAAAAGAGAAAGGAAAAAGGAGAGAGAAAAGAGGAGAGCTCTGAAGAAAACTTCCTGGATGTAACATAAGGACTGTCACTCATTGACCATCGCCAATACTTAACCCTTGCTGCCTAAAACGAGCCATCATCTCATCCAATAAGACTCTGAACATTTTTCTTTTGAAGGATTGGTGAGATATTGATTATATATGAAGAATTAACTTTCTTTATTCCAAAATCATAGCGGTTACATTTTATTATTAGTGTTTTTGTTTACAATTCTAACTAACAGTGTGTACAGTGAATTCTTCTAATAAGTTTTCATACCTTTCTCCATTTTATTCCTGAGATTGTATTGTGTATGGTTAAATTGGAGCAGAATAGAAAATGAGTGAAAATAGTCGGAAAAAAATAAAAAGATTTAAAAAAAAATAATAAAAAAGAAAAACAATTGGGCGGAGCTAGCAGTGACAGTTAGCTCCACCCAGGAGCGTCCCGAGGCTGGGTGACACTCGGAGTGGTTACCGAGTGTGACACCGCCGAGACGTCACAGCGTGCGTGCGCGATGACGTCATCTTCTGATACCTGCCGGCGGCCATCTTGGTGATGACGCCGGCAGAGAGAGGAGGGGACAGTCACCCGGCGGGATATGGTATGCCGCCGGGTCCCCTCCTCTGTCCTGATGCTGTCGGGCGTTCGGTCCACTTTTCAGAGGGGGGTGACACCAAAATGACTGAGTCATTTTGGTGTCACCCCTCCAATGGTGTCACCTGGGTGTGAGCTCCACCCCCCGCACCCCCCTTGTGACGCCACTGGCTCCACCCAACTGTTTCCTATCGGCCGCCACCTACTAGAGTCTTCTAGCAGGTCCCAGCCAATGAATAATAACTGGGTAGAGGCGGCTGACGTCACGTCCGGCTCCGCCCAGTTGTTATTGTTTAATGGCAGTTCAGCGTCCCCAGGTGATTTGGGGACGCTGATCTGTCATTACAACTGGGTGGAGCCAGCAGTGAGATCACGGCTATCTCCACCCAGCTGTCATTTGCAGGGCGACCGGCTGGCCTTCCGCCCCGCATCAGATGTCTGTTCAGCTCATTTGAGCCGAAGCATATGCCTTCGGCTCGGCTGAGCCGCTCGGCCTCCTTCGGATGCTGTACAGGCTCAGTTGAACCGAAGGTCTCCAGTGGCCGAAGGATCAGCCTAAGCTACAGCTGTATCCTTCGGCTCATTCGTGAATAACCCCCTTAGTATTAGAAGATTTTCCCCCTACTCCTGCTTTAGTGACAACTAAAAATGTTGGATGTACCCTCGATTTTCAGCACCAATGACAATGGTCACCAGGACAAATGCAGAGGGTAAATCTTTAAATTTCTAACAGGGACACCTCACCGCTCTATGCAAAACTTGAATCTGGACTTCATGTGATCGGGATCATGCTGCAAACTCTGTGGCTCTTGGACTAATTGGGCCTGATCCCAGTTCTGCCCCCTTAAACTGGGTTGTGAAATGGAGTGCTGAGCAATCAGTCATATCCTGTCTGTGTTTATCTACTCTGTGCCCTAATTGTTCCTCATGCAACCTCGGCATTTCATGGGTCATGTGCCAATTACCCTGCACAGAGAATACCCCCATTGTGCCCAAATACAACGCGCCAGTGACTCATAAAACAAGAGGGATGAATTCTAGTAAAGGACACATCATGGTTAGTCATGGAGCGGGGAATGGAACAAAGGAACGCATTGGAAAGCTAAGCGGTTAAGAGGTTACAGAATAGAAATGTAATGTGAAAAAGATGAGATGTAGGACTCAATGCCCATAGCAACCAATCAAATTTCACCTTTTAAATGATACCAGGAATCGGGTTGCTGTAAGCAACGATACCACATACAGTATGCTCCTTATCTTTATTGTACTATTGCCATCTTTTTAAGGAAGAACACTAATTTTCCTGGTTTTCTGATTACCTGTAATAATTTGCAGATCAGAAAGGTGGCAGCCCAAGTTATCACCAATCACAACATATCAGATGTCAGCTTTTCATTTCTAAACTGAACTGGAAAGATGACATCTATATTATGTCTGGCTGCTCCAGGCAAGAGATCTATATCCAATACAAGAATATACTTCTGTTCCATGGATGAGATATGTCGTTGGCACACCGACAAGCTTATTTCTAAGTGCAAAGCTCTTTACCTCCCTGATGAAGGGTCCTTGCATGGCCCGAAAACATTGTTCTAGGTCAGCGTTTCTCAATCGTTTTTCAGTCAAGGCACTCTTTAAAAGTTTGCAAAATCTAAAGGAACCCTAATCTAAAATGTAAAAAATGTGAGTGTAAAAATGGTTCCCCCCAAAAAACGATCCCAGATAAAAGTCTGGTATGGGATTTAAGGGGGACCAAAAAAAACAAGCAAAAAAACATTGTGGAGTTCCCCCTTCACTTCAGGAGCCACCTTTACATCAGAATCCCATAATCTCAGCACAGTGTGGCTGCAGCGGGAGGTGGAGAAGGTCTGGACAGAAGTGGACTTCTGTCCTCTTCTGAATGCTAGAGGAGGTCCTGGATGCACTCAGCCTTGGATTATTGCCATGCGTTTCCATGGTGCTGGTGGCCCGGCTTGCCTGCACCACGGAAATGCATGAATCTGCCCTAAAATTTGAAGTCACCCCTGACAAAGCCCGAAGGCACCCCAGGGTGCCACAGCACTGGTGGCCATATCAGGTGCGCCGCCATCTTTGAGTGTATCTTGTTATACACCTCAGGCCGCTATGGCCACCGCTCGTTCAGCGTGTGATGTGACGTCAAGCGCTCCGCCTCCAAGATGGCGGTGGGCATGCCAGAACACACCGGCGGCCAATATGGCCGCTGCACGTTCTGCAATCGAATTTATGTATGCCCGAATATAGTTTTAGTATATTCGGGCATATAATAAATTCATTATTTTGGAATCTGAATCTGAATGCACATGTCTATTATATACTGTGACTAGATGGGAGTCGTTGCAGCACCCAGGGGTGCCCCGAGGCTGGGTGACACCCATTGCGGAGACCGGTGTCACCCCGCCGTAACGTCATCGTGCCTGCCAACGGCCATCTTGGTGCTGGACGCCGGCAGAGAGAGGAGGGGACGTTCACCCAGCAGGATGAGGTATGCCGCCGGGTCCCCCTCCTCTCTCCTGACACTGTCGGGCACTCGGTCCGACTTTTCTTAGGGGGTGACACCGAAATGAATATCAGTCATTTTGGTGTCACCCCTCCAATGGTGGCACCCGGGCACCCCCCTTGTCACACCACTGGCAGCACCATTTTAAATGTGTGGTCCATCCCAGTAGGTTGTGCAAAGGAAAGATACCCCATGCCCCTCGGATAATATTTAAAAAAGGAAGTCAAGAAAACAAAATGACTTCCTTCCATGTGTCATATGGTCCAACTGTAGGCAGATATTTTGCATATTGTGACACACAGTATACAAAGGCAAGAACGTTATAAAATGGAAGATGAATAGAACAAAGGGGAAGGCAACGTGGTAGAAGGAAGTGGTGAGGAAGTGGGGGTCACCAGTGCACAGTACAGAACAAGGTATTATAATTGCTGTTTTCATCTATGCCAAACGTCATGTAATGACAAACAGTGCGCTGACACACCCTGCTATGGGCAAATCGCAGGGCAGGGCCTCTGTGAATTGGACTTTACACAAGATATAATGAGATAACCATTAATATTGAAAGGATTGCTGTCAGGGTGTGCAGGTGAGATATCATTTACAAGGTATAAGACACATGAAAGAACAGGAGGCTTGGGAACTGGCCATACATCCTTGGAAAAATCTATGTGTATACCTACCTGTCTCCTATGCAGCAAGTTCCTGACCAGAGGTGATGGGTCCAGAAACAGCTTTACCATAATGGACAGTTGGCACGATCCTATAGGTGGCAGAGGCAAAGAGAAGGCTTATCCCTAAAAAAGATATTGGGCAGACATTTTTGTACCATCATCAATAGAAATAGAGTCAGGGCTGTCCCTACACTATTCACTGCCTGAGGTGAGGGGATGCTGCCAGTGTATGGTCGTTCTGGGGGGGGGGCTGTGATGTCAGCGGCTCTGTCCGGCATCCCACTCAGCTTCTGGCAACCAGTGACGTCTGTAAGCTGGGCAGGAAGCTATAGAGAGAATCCCAGGTTGTTAAGAGCTTCCTTACAGGGTCCTATGGAGCCACCCTTGTGCGTGCTAGTAATCTGTGTGTGTCTCCACAAACACACAGGCACAGCCAGGCAAGACACTCCCCTGCTTCTCCTCTCCTCCCACTTCCCTTCGGCCATTTCCAAGCTAGTAGATCAGGGGTGGGCAAACTCTGGCTCTCCATCTGTTGTGGAACTACAAACCCCATGAGGCATTGCAAGATTCTCACAGCCACAGGCATGAGCCAAGAGACAGATGCATCATGGGATTTGTAGTTTCACCACAGCTGGAGGGCAGGAGTTTGCCCACCTCTGTAGTAGATGGACATCTGCTGGAGACTGCTCTGTCCCACTCCGTTGTGATCTTGCGCTAAACAGGAAGTACAGGGAAGCCGAGCTGAGAGAGGAAACAAGATGACTGTAAGTACTTGGGGGGAAAAAATGAAGGAAATACTTTGCTGGGCGATGTATATTTGTTTGAACCGGATTCATAAGTGAAAGAAAGTTTAAGAGTTTATTATTACTTTAAGAGAGTCCAAGAAATAAAACTGTTATTTGGCCCTAAAACCAGCAGACAAAAGAGCCTTTCTTCATCTAGGAAAATTCCAGAAGACACACAGATTTCCTGGACTGAACAACCAACCACACAACTGAGGAAAAACTGCCAACAAATACTAGAGGTCACAGAAGAGGGAGATTATCACAGTGAATTCTCTATTGACTGGACCTGAAGTTTCTTTGTATAAAACATGAGAAGTAGCCTTATGATAACCCAGAACTATAACATATGAGAAATACTAGGAAATGAAATATTCCCGGAGCAGAAAGAATACATGAGGCCACCTGGTAGGGCTCTGCTGACAGGTGGCAACCCATTGAATTGAACAAAGGATGTTAGTAGGTCATAGTTTCCTGGTATTAGGGACAGATGGTGGGAGAATAGCACACACCTGATGATTTCACTAGGGAAAGATGTTCTCTCTTCCTTACATTGACCCCAATAGTGTTTAACAAAAGGAAGTCCACCGTGTTGATGTCACAATAGTATATAAAGATACTCCTATAGCTCCAACTGCTGCGGCCAGTTCTTTTCCAAAGTCACATCGTTAGTTACATGGACATCACTGTGTAGTCATGGTGAGTCAAGTGATCTGAAATGTCCAATTTCTGGTGACATTATCTACACACAAAGACAAGAGAAAATTCCAAGCAACTCCCTCCATGATAAGGTGATTAAATAGCCCAAGTCAAGGGACAAATACAATAACATTTCCAAGGGAAACGGGAATACTAAAAGTCCTATCTGGGAGGTTGGGGAATGGGAAGGCCACAAGTTTCCTCTGGGAGGTCAAGGAACAGGAAGACTATATGATCCATCTGGGAAGTTGGGGAATGGGAAGACTACATGTTCCATCTGGGAAGTTTAGAAATGGGAAGACTACATGTTCCATCTGGGAAGTTTAGAAATGGGAAGACTACATGTTCCATCTGGGAAGTTGAGGAATGGGAAGACTACATGTTCCATCTGGGAAGTTGAGGAATGGGAAGACTACATGTTCCATCTGGGAAGTTGAGGAATGGGAAGACTACATGTTCCATCTGGGAAGTTGTGGAATGGGAAGACTACATGTTCCATCTGGGAAGTTGACATTTAAATTTTTTACATTTTAAATTGGGGTGACCCATATTTTCATACTTTTGAAAGGTGCCATGACTGAAAAAACGATGTATGGAATACATGTTCCCTCTAGGAAGTTAAGGAATGGGAAGACTAAAAGTTTCATCTGGGAAGTTGGGGGATGGGAAGACTACATGTTCCATCTGGGAAGTTTAGAAATGGTAAGACTACATGTTCCATCTGGGAAGTTGAGGAATGGGAAGACTTGTTGAGGAATGGGAAGACTACATGTTCTATCTGGGAAGTTGAGGAATGGGAAGACTACATGTTCCATCTGGGAAGTTTAGAAATGGAATGACAATAAATTCCATCTGGTAAATTGGGGAATGGGAGGAATACAAGTTCTATCTGGAAAGTCTGTCCACCATGTCAGATGGACTCACAGATTGTGGTGGCACAAGTGAGGTGATGTCACCACACTTGTATTCAATGTTTACTTTTATCCAGCTCCATAACAGAAGGGCCATACCTCTGTACAGACCTGGGGCCGGGGGTAAACAGTTCAGGAGCCTGCGCATTACACCCACGACACACTGATCACAGTTGTAATGCTCTGCAGGCTTTATTGTGAAAATGTAGGTGTGTTTATTCAATTTTTGCAAAAGGTGGAGCATGCCTTTAAGATGTTTTGGTTAAGTTAAAATACAGATCAATGAATAGTTTAAAATAGTATTTGGTTTATTGAACATTGAAATGTAGTAAAGATGGTAAATGGTGATATATGGGCAATGCACATCTGTTTTCAGTGGTGTTTAAGGCTCCCCCTTCACCGTGTGCATAAAGCCATGGAGGTGCCCCCATCCAGTAAATGGGTCCATGATGCCCCATATTCATACTCTTCTCAACTTCTAGGTTGGCGCTGACCAGTCCACCTGGAAGACCAATTCTGTAGTCCTGCTTTAAAAACCCTCCAGGGGTGTGGGGAGTAATGACTGGAAATTGGATGTGGAATTTTCAACGGTCTCTTCACAGACATCCCAACTCTCCCGGACGCTCTGGGAGTCTCCTGCTGTTAGATAGCGGCTCCCGGCCGCCCTGGAGAGAAACATTTTCTCCCGGAAAGGTTTACTTTGCTCGATCTAGCAGAGTAAACCTCGATCTAGCAGAGTAAACCTTTCCCTGCTCTGATTTTTTTCTGACATCGGGGGGCCGCCGTCAGTCAGAAAAAAAAAAGAACCAGCATAGGAATGAATAGCTAGATTGCTATTGGCTAGGGATGCCTGCCTTCAAAGTGTATCAAAAACCATTAAACAATTTTTTTGGGTGGGGATATCGTGTTGAACCTGCCAGGTTTGTAGGGTTGTCGGTGTCCTACCTGGATAGACTCGCCTTCTCTATTTGTCCTGGTGACCGTTGTCACTGCAAAAGGAAGTGAGGAAAAATTGAACATTTTAAATTGGTATATAGGGAGGAAATCGTCCAGTGGGGACACTTGTTGCAGTGACAACGTTCTGTGAAGCAGATCCAGGATTGCTCCTCACTTCCCGTTGTGCCTGCCGGAAAGGAAGTGAAGGGAAATCCCCACAATAGGAAATAGCAAAAACAAGCTGACAGGGGTTTCATGTGTTTTCCCCTATGGGTTTGTCCCCCCGTAAAAAAGGTGGAGTTTACCCTCTCCATGCTCTAATGCTGTCCCTCACTTCTGTCTTAGTCCTACACTGGAGGTCCTCTTCAGGACACTTTGTTACTCTGTCCATTTCCTGTGAGCCCAGCCTGTGGCTTATACGCCTCCTAGGGCAGAGGTGGGCAAAATCTGGCTCTCCAGTTGTTATGGAACTACAAATCCCATTAGGCATTGCAAAATTCTCACAGCACACAGGCATGACTCCCAAAGACCAATGCATGATGGGACTTGTAGTTTCACTACAGATGGAGGGCTGAGGTTTGCCCACCCCTGCCCTAGGGGGAGTGTCATCACTCAGGCTGGGAGCACAGTACTCCAGAACTGAGTGGCTCTTGCATGTTCTTGTTAGGGAGATTCACCCTCTCTATTGGCCCTGGCAACTGTCATCACTAAAAGAAAATGACACATTTTGGTTGTCACCAGGACAGGAATAGATGAGAAATCTTCCAATGGGGACACTTGTTGTGAAGACCCTTCTAACCACCATGGAATATCAATTCTTCTTGTGGCGATCAAACCGGAAGTGAGAAGAAATCTCCCCAGTGGGACACAGGAGGCAATAAAATGCTTGCAGGGGTTACTACCCTCCCTTACTCTATACAAAACTAGAAAAAAGTTTTGCCTTCAGTTCTAGTTTAAATGGAAATCAGAAAGGTTTCATAGGTGCAGCTCAGTCAGGCTCTAAATCTGTGCAGCGGAACATTGTCTGATGGCGATTTATCAAAACTGGAGCAGACAGAATCTAGAGTAGTTGCCCATGGCAACCAATCAGCTTCTTTCGTTTTCAAAGCTTAACACTTAACTGAACAAACTGACGATAGAAGCTGATTGGTTACCCTGGGTAACGGCTCCAGATTCTGTCTGCTCCAGTTTTGATAAGTTCCCCCCCCCCCCTTTTATTTTATTTACATTTTAGATTAGAGGAAGAAAAACTATATTATAATATCTCAGAGAAGGGAGGACCTATGTGCGGCTCCGTAGTCACGTGGTGATGTGACGTCACCGTCCAGCTGGATCACATGACTGTTACATGGCTTCTACCGAGCTTTACTTCCTGTTTATGGAAGGGTCCCGCCTTCTTTAGAAGCCTATTGGTCCGTGGGAAATTCAGGCTCTCTGATTGGCTTAAGGGGTTGAGCAGCGAGTCAGAGCGCTCATGCTGTGTCACCTGGATAACTTCCTGGAGAATCTCGTACTGTGTCCCCTGTGAGGAGCTGGGGGTTAGGTAATGACTGTTTTTCTGGAATAGTCTGATCCTTATTGAGCTGGCACAGACTTCCTGCAGAGGTACAATTGTGTTCCTTCTCCAATCTCCATGACACTGATCATGCCATGCTGGGTGTGATTGTATGGACTCTGATAATTGGGCAGTGTGTGGCCCTGCTATGCTTTGAGGGTGAAATAATCAGAATCCGGAGCAGTTGCCCATGGCAACCAATCAGCTTCTCTCTTTCATTTTCACAGCTTATCTAAACAAACTGAAGAGAGAAGCTGATTGGTTGGTTTGGGCAACTGCTCCGGATTCTGTTATGGGGCGGGGGAAGCAATCGATGGACTACAAGTGCCGAGATGTCGCAGCACTCGCACTCCATTGGGATCTACGACACCCTCTGCTGCGGAGACTGATGGGCCTTGTAGTTTTTCCATTCTCAGATGATTTGAATGGGTCTGTGAATGAATGACATGGCTGTGTGGGCGGAGCCGAGCACAGACACAGCAAACTCAGGGGAAGGGCCCTGTGATTCAGGTAAGGGAGGAACAGTTTGGGGAGTGTGTGTATGTCAGATCCTACACATGGCATCACAGGCAATTTTTATTAACCCTTGCAGTGAGGCTACACCAACAGAGCCGGCTTGTTCTTACACCGGTCCTTCCACCCTGTCTCCTCCTACGCAGCAGTCTAAGGATCCTTGTGTCATCATGTTTTATACTCTGTGTGTAGATGCGACGATGCCAAGCAACATTCCAATGCTGAAGCATAGGAGGAGATAGGCTGGAGGGAGCGCTGTGACAGCCGGCCAGCTCCAAGGGTCAGGCGTGTGTAACTTTTTTTTATTCTTGTAGCTAGACAAAAATGAGTACTTAACCCTTGCAGTGCGGGGGTTGGCGGTAGCCCCACTGCAAGGGTTAATACAACAGATTTCTGGAGTTCTTCTTTAAAGGTGATTCACTCTTTGTATTTGTCCTGGTGACGGAAAGTGAGGGGAAATGCAACTTTATAGAGTTGTCCCCAGAACAAGAGTTAAGGGGAATTCTTCCAATGGGGACACCTAAGAGGGGAATTCAGCTCACTTTGGGAGATTTCCTTTAACTTCCTGTTGGCTCTCTGGTAAGGGATGCACCGATGCCCTACCAGAGGCCCTACACAAAGGCCTTCAAGGAACCTAGGGATGCACCCGATACCAATACTAGTACCGGTGCTGATACTGAGTATTTGAGCGAGTACTCGACCCAAATGCTCTGACACCGGCGCTTCCAGTCAGAGGGAGGTTTCCCGACTGGCAATACCGCGGGGGAACATGGAGCCGGCTTCCCAGCCAATCAGGAAGTCAGGTGGGGGGTAATGACTTGCCCGGCTGCCAGCATGGAGCCGGCCACACAGCATGGCGCTGGCTTCCCGGCCAATCGGGAAGCTGGGCGGTGAGTCATTACCCTCCAGCTGGCTTCCTGATTGGCTGGGAAGCCGGCTCCATGCTAGTACTGGTATCGGTACTCAATATTGGCGAGTACCGAAATTTATATATCAGTACTCGTTACCGAAAAACCGGTGAATCCCTAGTCTCTGGGACAGGAAGTGAGGCGAAATCTCCCACATTGTACACAGGCAGCAAGAAATAAGCGGTCAGGGGTTTTAGCGCTAAATTAATTTGAACAGAAGTCGGGTATTTGTGGTTCACTTGTCGTAGGCTCTTCCGACAAAGCTGGTTTCCTGTCAATGACCAGAGCAAGCAGGAAACCAGTGAATGTCAGGGTTCCTTATCTCTACAGTCCAGGCCAGTGATTGAACGTCGGCCAGCCAGGTAATTAGCATATTCAAAAAGAGAGGACAACAGTGGCAGCTGACATATTTCACCCCTTTGGACAGGTTTCCTTTGGTCATAGAATAAAAGGCGGCCATCTTTGACAAGGCAGACCTCCATCAGATCCTCAGGGGTGTGTGTGCGTGTGTTACATTTATGTTTGAGAAGTCACCTCTTTTGGTTTGTTTATTTGCAGGTTTGACCTTATTCTCTATGGCGTCATACTTTGATGAGCATAACTGTGAGCCCACAGTGGCGGAGGAGCAATATCGACAGAATGCCTTGTTAGAGCTGGCCAGGTGAGTGACCTCCTCCATACACATATTAGGGATGCACCGATACTAGTATCGGTATTGGGTGCCGATACCGAGTATATGGCTGAGTACTCGTACTTTCCCAAATGCTCCGATGCCTAGCCCGGTACTTCCTGTATCAGGAGGTCGGACAGCGCATCATTACACGCTGCCCGGCTTTCTAAATGGCTGGGAAGCCGGCTCCCTTGTCACTTGTAAGGTAGCTGGCCAATCAGGAAACCGGGCGCTGTGTAATGACGCGGCGCCCAGCTTTCTGATTGGCTGGGAAGCCTGCTACATGCTTCCTCGTCACCTCATGTTGAGGGAGCATGGAGCCGGCTTCCCGGCCAATCAGGAAGCCGGGCGCCGCGTCATTACACGACGCCGGCATCCTGATCTGATTGGCCAGAAAGCCGGCTCCATGCTTACTCGTAGTGACGAGAAGCATGGGGATGGCTTCCCTGCTAAACAGGAAGCCAGGTGGCGAGTCATTACACGCAACAAAATGGGACTTTTGTTTGGGGCTTTAAGGCCGTCATCAGTGTATGGAATCCATGACTTCTATGGGGAAGGGTTTGGGACTCAACAAGACAACCATACAGGTTATGGTGAGAGGGGACTAAAGCAATCAAAATGCACCCTGACTGAATGTAGCGCAGTGTGTAGCATAGTAAAGCCTTCTTAGAAGAAAAATAATTCACATCTCGTTCCATCACGTATCCCCCCAAAAAAGAGGCTTATTCCTTATTTTAGGACAGTGGGCGGAGCCTTGCATATCATTACTTTATGCTCCATCACCCAGATGCTCATCCAGAATCCGGGGGGAGTATGGAGCATATAAAGCTTAATATTAGAGAGCCATTTAATCCAAACTGCACACAACTACTTCAGTCTTCTTGGCCATCATCAGTGCAGTGTATGGAAACCGTAGCTTCTATGGAGTAGAGCTTGGGAGCCGATGGGGCAGTATAACCATACAGGTTAGAAGGGACTGAAGCGGAAGATTGAACACTAACCTTTCCTGGTGCCTATACATGGCAGCATACATCTGGTTCAATGCAATAAGAATGCTGTCATGTAGGCACCAGGAAAACGGACAATTGAATACTTACCTTTCCCTATTTTTTCTCTTCTGGTGCCCATACTGTACATGGCAGCATACGTATTGCATTCAGCCACAGGTGGGCACCAGAAAAGCAGGGGTAGGCAAATTCCGGCCCTCCAGCCATGGTAAAACTACAAATACCATCATGCATCTGCCTCTGGGAGTGATGCCTGTGTGTCAGAGTCTTGCAAAGCCTCATGGGATTTGTAGTTGCACCACAGCTGGAGGGCTGGAATTTTCCTACCCCTGCACTAAAGGAATCAAAAGGCCTCCCAACTGGATCAGTACCTAGCACAGTGAAGCCTTCTTAGAACAGAGGGTATCCACATGTCTCGTTCCATCACATGTCCAAAAAATAAGAGGCTTATTCCTCATTTCACAACAGTGGGCGGAGCCATGCAAATTATCTGTTTTTTGCTTAAAGGAGAACTATGGGGTTAGAGCTTTTCCCCATAGTTCTCCTAAGGGTAACGGGAGGACACAAACTAGCGTCCTCCCGTCACCCTAAGCTCAGTATACCGCGAGCTACTGCTCGCGGTATACTGAGACGCCGCAGCTGAAACGCATCCCGACAATTATGTCTGGATCCGCCCAGCTGCGTGAGTGACAGCTGGCTCTGCCTATCTAGAGGCCCATAGTTCTCTTGTGATCATTTCATTGATTAGGCAGCTCCTTGGCCTGTCAGTAGCAGATTTATGAGGATGAATTTGGCCAGGAAGCCAGCATAGCTGTGACTCCGGCTCACCGTCTTTATAAATGAAGTCTCACGTCACACATGATACCGTTGAACTCTGATAGTAATAAACATTGTGTTTCCCCCTTTTCTAGGACAGTAAGCATTTCTCATGTAATCTCCGGGCTTTTCCTATTTCCTGTACGTTTACCAGCAGCTTCCTCTCTCCTAACCTCTAGTTATAAATCTTACAGCCGCCCGGCATTCAGCCGCATTGTTCAGATGCTGTGCGGTTTGAGGCGTTTCCTTTCCCTGCACAGTTTGGAAATCAGGGGACTTATAATTATACTCGGTTTTGTATTTATATCATTGAAGTCCCTCTGGGAGAATCGTGCCTCACTTATGAGTAGAAATGTCAGTGTTGCCTTTTGCTCTCGTCTATCCGGTACTTTTGTTAGGAATGTGTTTTCCAGCTTCCTTGAACCTTGGCATTTAGATAGTTGCGGCTTTCTTCCCATGGGATAAGCGTTGGCTTTACATGGCTGGAGTCACACAGAATGTAGCACTTTAGAGCCAAACACAAGACAGCTAATTAAAGATTGCCATTGAAAGCCCGGTTGTACTTCTACTTTAAAGGGTAAGTCCACTTTCTCACAAAATAACAAACACACCGACATCACCCCACCACACGTACATGTTTGGGGGCCCTGCCAGCCGCTGTAGTAGGGTTGCCACCTGTCCCGGATTCACTTGGACAATCCGGGTTTTGAATCCTCTATGTGCTGTGTCTCTGCCTCAGCTGGCCTGAAACCCGGAAACAGCACATACAGGACTCAAAACCCAGACTGTCCAAGTGAATCCGGGACAGGTGGCAACCCTACGCTGTAGGGGTCTGTACACCGGGCATCCCACCCCCGTGGTACGGAATGCTCATAATGCTTGCAAATGGCAAGCACTCTTTAGCTTGGTCACATGGCCATGCTGGCCAATGAGAAGCGCTTATTATGTGACCTGTCCATAGGTCTTGTAGCACTCTTTACCGGAAATCCCAAAGTGTTGCTGGGTGCTAGAAATGACCGCGGATGGCGCCGCACACAACCTTGAATAAAGATGTCATCCGCACACCAGCTTGACAGAATCTAAGTCAGTGCAAATCCATTTATTGATAGATGTCACTCAGAATATCAAGCGCTTTCGGGGCCGCACAGGGTCCCCTTCATCAGGATCAGAGTAGACAAG
>NW_017306482.1:1371065-1402880 GCF_000935625.1 Nanorana parkeri
CCCTTCATCAGGATCAGAGTAGACGAGTCTGGGCCTGATGAAGGGGACCCTGTACGGCCCCGAAAGCACTTGATATTCTGAGTGACATCTATCAATAAATGGATTTGCACTGACTTAGATTCTGTCAAGCTGGTGTGCTGATGACGTCTTTATTCAAAGTTATTATGTCACCTGGTCCCTGGTTCAGAAGTGCTCCTCATTAGCCAGCATGGTCATGTGACTGTGTTGGCCAATGAGTGCTCGCCATTTGCAAGCATTATGAGCATTGCGTACTGTGGGGCTGCGATGTCCGCTGTAAGGATAGCTACAGTACCTGGTGGGGACTTCAGACATTTCAGCGGGGGCCGGGGAAGGTGGTGGGGGGCTGTCAGTAAGTTAAAGTATAATTAATACCTCCGGGTTTTTTTGCATGTATCTATTGCTAGCAAGCAGTAGATGTATGCAAAAACATTCAAACAAAAAACGTACCTGCAGCCACAAAGGATCATGGGGTGGGCGCATGCGCAGTAGAGATCTTTGGCCGGGAGAAGTGGAGGGACACAGGGTATGTCAATGCAGGCAGCCCGGCAGCGTGCATGTGCACAGACACCATGTGACACAGAAGACACAGCAGTCAGCGCTGGATCAGAGACCGGCACCAGCGCTGGAGGGACTCCTGAAAACTACAGGACAGAAGAAGGTGATCAGATCAAGAGGCTTCATTTCAGGTAAGTCCTTACACCAGCATGGGGGGGGGGAGAAAATGAGTCTTTGTCACTTTAAGTCTCTTATGCTCCTTGCCACTGTGCAAATTGTGACTGTTGTAAAGTCCAAACAATACACGCTCAATGCTCCAGCCTCTCCAGCCTCACATGGGTACACTCAACTGGTGATGGGGCCTTCAGCCAGCCAGCCAGCACTGCACCATGAGAAGTAGGTGTCATGGTTTTCCATCACTGGAAGTACTGGGTATTTTACATGGTCGGGCAGCAGTCAGTCGGCATGGAAGCCAGTGCGTCTCTTGTGGAACCACGTTTTCATATAGCAATTCTTTCTGCTGTAAAATGTCACTTCCTGTCTCAAGGCAGAACAGGAAGTGAGATGTGATCTCTCCAGGACAAGTGTCCCCATTGGAAGATCTCCCTCTGGTATTCTCCCCAGCAGGGACACAGCAATGAAAGGCTGACAAAGGTCAGAGAGAGTCTCTTTATTGGTGTCATTCCTTGTAGGAATGTTATTTGCGGTAGGATTGAAGCTGTATCTCCCTGTGAATTTCTCTATCAGGAGTCTCCTCAGCGGGATGGATATTGATCTTGGGCCCATGGATCTCACAGATTGGGACCACAGACTTCCCCCGGCGGCTTCCAAAAAGGTGGTAGAAAATCTGCCAAAAGTCACGGTGACAGCGAAGCAGGCAGGTAAGACGCAGACTTCTCTTCAAAGAGCACCTGTCACTGGAACACAATTATCGATCTTTCTGATGAATTCACTACTGCTAAGAACGGAGGCAATCAAATGGGATCCTTGAATGACTGCGACAGTTCCAGAGGTAATTGTGTGTAATGCATGGATAGGTGTCTCCTAAAGTGTACCTGTCATGTACAAACTCCGGAGGCAGCCAGTTTGTGGACTGGCCAGCGTGCTGCTGGCCAGGAAGACCTCGTATTAAAATTGTTTTGGCTCTTAAAGCCAATCTCCGGCCTTCCCTTCAGTCTTATATCTGACCTTCGGCCTTCCCTTCACTCTTGCACAGTTGTACCGTGTCCTCTCCTGGACTGATATGGCTTTCTCTGATTTCACTGCACACTGCGAGCTTCTCACAATGTGCATTAGAAGCTGCAGCAAGTCAGAGCCCGCCTCATTTCCTGGCTGGAGGACATCCAGCAACAATTAGGTCTTTCCTCCCCAAACTTACTGTCTGTGCCCCACCCGTTTCATTCATTGGATTTCAGGTCTTTCAACCATGGCGGCTCAGCATCACATGTGGGGGTTACCTGCATGCCAATACAGTCTGCCTAGGAATGCCCACTCCTCCAGACTGACATCCAACTATCAAACCATTTTCATATTTGCATAACTCTTCCCAAGAGCCAGCCCACTGATTGCATCAGGGCTGAGAGCTCTTGGGAGGTGAACTGAGGCAGGGTGCTGTGATGTGCAGCACCCTGCTAGCTCCTCCCACCAGTCATGATCTGCCTGCATTGCATAAGGAAGCACAGACACCCAATGATGATGTCACTGAGTCTAAAAAAAAAAAAAGGCATGTCATGAAAATGGAGACATTTTATTTACAAATTTCCAAATATAAGCTGGTTCAACATCAGCTTTAAGTATAAAATAGCCACCTATGTTGTGTATCAGTGACAGGTGCACTTTAAAGAAACCAAGGTAAAAATCAGAAGGAAAACATGAGTCCTATAATCTTCATGTCACTTACAGACGCTGCCCTCAAATGTCCAGTGTGCTTGTTAGAGTTCGAGGAGGGTGAGACAGTGCGACAGCTACCTTGTGAACACCTCTTTCATTCAGCCTGCATCCTGCCATGGCTAGGAAAGGTAAGAGAACCTGTCACCTTGTATGTGGATCGTAGGGATATACAGATGTTATCGTAGTGCTGACTCGTTCCCTTCTCTCTACAGACTAACTCCTGCCCCCTGTGCAGAGATGAGCTACCCACTGACAGCCCGAACTACGAGGAGTACAAACAGGAAAAGGTAACGGATCCCCCCAGTCCACGAAGATATTGGACATTAGATGCTGTGTGTCAGCTACCTTGTAATATATTCTTCTTAAAGGAGAACTCCATCCAAAGCTTTTTTCTTTCTTGTTTTAAATGGAGCAAAAACTCTTCAAATATTTTACAGGAGCGCCAGACCAAATGGTGGGAGAGCCCAAGTAGCTTTAAAGAAGAACTCTGGGCAAATAAAATGACACTAAACTCCGGAGTCAAATCATAAAAATAAATTCAAGTACCTGAACTAATAACAAAAACGTATCTTATTTGTGTATCACGCGGCTGTAGATCCTCAAATCATCTCTGAATTGGTGCCGACACTGTCCTTCCTTCTGGAGGGGGGCCACTTTTGTTCCCCATGTTCCCTGTGTGTGGTAAAGTAGTCCCCGCTCCGAGCTCACTCCTGTGATGGATTACAATATCACCAGTGGCAGAACAATCACCATTGGGGCCCGGGGCACGGGGGGGCCCGGCCAGGACATCCCCCTGATGCCGTACGGGTCGCTATGGCATCTCAGGCTGCTGGCTGTCACTGAAGGCTGTGAGAAGAATGCGCCGCTGTTCACATCACTGACAACCTGTCAGTTATGTGTGTAGCGGCGCGTTCCTCCTCACAGCCGCTGCCGAGTCAGTGACAGCCAGCAGCTGCGACGGAGGAGGCGGGGCCCACCAGCGACTGCGGAGGAGGAGGAGGCAGACAGTGGATCGGGGCTGACAGGTAAGGGGGTTTGACCGGCCCACCTGAGACCCTGCAGAGCCCACCATATAGAGTCTATGGTGGGCTCTGCAGGGTCACTCTCAGGTGAGCTATTTGGGATATCAGGATATATATATATATATATTCAGGGTATATATTGGGTGTAACTAGAAATCACAGGGCCCCATACAAAATTTTGCTCTGCGGCCCTGTGACTTCTAGTTACGCCCCTGAATCTCAGGTTTAGGTTACTACTTTGTACTGAGATTGTAGTCCATCACAGGAGTGAGCTTGGAGTGGTGACTTCTTTACAACACACACAGGGACCATGGGGAACAAAAGTAGCCCCTCTCCAGAAGGAAGCACAGTGTCAGCACCAGTTCAGAGATGATTTGAGGATCCCCAGCCGAGTGATACACAAATAAGAGACATTTATGGTAATAGTTGAGGTGCTTGAATATCATTTTAAGATTTGACTCCTGAGTTTAGTGTCACTTTAATCTACCCCCGCTGTGCACAGGTTAGGTGCTCGTTTTGTGTAGGGACCTAAATTAACTCACCTGAACCACAATACCAGCTGACTGCTAGACCAGTTCCTGCAGCCTGTCTTCTCCTCCGCTCCAGCAATGGAATCTCCCTACACTGTATAGAATGTGATGGCTCGCATGTCCTTGGACCACTGGAGCAGAGGGGGAGCGAGGCTGCAAGGTCTGGACTTTCAGGCAGCCGGGATCCTGATTTGGGTGGGTATAACTTTATTTTAGCTCCCTAGACTTAATGAGCACTTAACCCTTGCCGTGCGGAAGCAGCCCCATTTTATTTGCTCAGAGTTCTTTTTAATGATTTGTCATATGATTGCATAAAACAGGTCACGCTGCCTCACTAACTCTGCAGATATTTCATACATCAGTCATTGCATTGTAATGTATTCTGGTACTTCTAATGCTTTGAGTCCATTAATCATTCACCTCATAGTTCCAGCCGATGTGTGGCAACGAAACTGTCACAGGTCGGCTCAATAGATCGGGAAGTGAGGGAACACATACCGTCGCTCGCTCACTTCTCGATCATCTCTCTGCAGAGAGCCGTTACTGTCACTCACGGCTCCCTGCAGGGATTACCCCCTCCTCCAGCGCTGACTGGCGGAACGGACGGGGGAGGGGGGCGGGTACAGCTGGTTCTGCCTTTAGATGGGCAGAGCCAGCTGTCACTCATGCAGCTGGGTGGATCTTGACAGTAATGTCGGGATCCGTCCCGGCTGCGGTCGCTCTCAGTATAACCGCAAGCTGTAGCTGGCTATATACTGAGCTTTGGGGTCACGGGAGAACGGTGGTATATGTCCTCCTGTGACCCTTAAGAGAACTATGGGGAAAACTTACCCCATAGTTCTCTTTCTCATCAATGGTGCTTCTGCTGTGTTTTTACATTTGGGGTCCCTTCCTGGGTACAGACTGAAGGGGATCCTCGCTTAACATGATGAGCAGCCTCAGCGGAGCCAGTGAGCTTGTTGAATAATTGTTTTTTATTGAGCTCAATCCCGCAGCACAACAGCGTGAATCGACTCTACGCTTTGTTCCATTTTATTATCTCACTCCTTTATGTCTTCCAGGCAAGGAGGAAGCAGAAGGAACACAGGCTAGAGTATCTGCACGACGCCATGTATACATGACCCAGGCGTCTCCATGGGATCCCATTGGCACACTTACACGCAGTCTGAGCCCCCAGCTGGAACACGCTGCATTACATGTACAGCCTGCATAGCAGTCCAGTCACCAGTCCTGAAAGAGGCATATTGGTTTTATACGTGGAGTGTTTTTTTAATTTTATGTTTCTTCTCTGTTTTATGGTATTACAAGATTCTGTGACATCAGACTTAGCTTAGTTGTATGATCACCTGCATCCAGTGGAAGGAGCCCACTTGTGGCCTGAATACGTGGCACTTATAAATGTCACATTACTGCTAAGAATGCATATTGAATTGTTAACAATTACAGCTGAATGGATGGAGTATAGTAGACAGACATTGCCGCCCGTCCTTTACTAGAGCTTCACATGCTCAATGACTGCAGTGTCACTTTCTTCTAGGACAGTGGTGGCGAACCTTGGCACTCCAGCTGTGCCAAAACTACATATCCCAACATGCATCTGCCTCTGGGAGTTGTGTCTGTCAGAGCCTTGCAATGCCTCATGGGACTTGTAGTTCCAAAACAGCTGGAGTGCCAAGGTTGGCCATCACTGTTCTAGGATGTTAGGACCGTCTGGGCTTTATATAATGGCTAACCAGAAGTGTATTCCCCGGTTGTGACTTCAGTCCATCTGTCCTCCATGCTGTCAGTAGTCTTCCTGGCAGATCCTGAAGACACAACAGTCCATAATAATATTGCTGCAATACATAGGCCAGGGCTGGACAAATCCC
The DNA here is from genome assembly GCF_000935625.1 of Nanorana parkeri. Classification (NCBI taxonomy): domain Eukaryota; kingdom Metazoa; phylum Chordata; class Amphibia; order Anura; family Dicroglossidae; genus Nanorana; species Nanorana parkeri. The sequence continues at coordinate 1,376,892 of NW_017306482.1, forward strand.
AGGAGCAAGGCAGCCAATGCTCCTTAAAAATGACAGATGGTGTCTAACTTTGAGGTTCTCTCAGGGGTCTCAAACCTCCGGCCCTCCAGCTGTGGTAAAACTACAAATCCCATGATGCATCTCTCTTCGGGAGTCATGTCTGTGGCTGTGAGAATCTTGCAATGCCTCATGGGATTTGTAGTTCCACCACAGCTGGAGGGCCGGAGGTTTGAGACCACAGCTCGAGATGTTGACAATGGAGCCGGTTCCTAAGAATAATAATAATCCTGCCGGCTCCCGGATTGGACAAACTGTGATTAGATGATAGGCCTGCATGAGCGGGGTGAGTATAAGGGGGGGTGACCGTCGCAAAGACGGTTCTCAAGCAATGACTCTCTAATTGTGAATGGATATGCACATACAGTCATGGCCAAAAATATTGGCACCCCTGCATTTCTGTCGGATCATTATAATGCACCACTTCGCGCAGACAATTGTTGCAATGACAAATGTTTCGGCATTCTCATGTTTATTTCTTTTGTTTGTATTGGTATGACACACAAAAGCGGGGGAAAAAAAGCAAAATCTGACACATTCCACGCAAAACTCCAAAAATGGACTGGACAAAATGATTGGCACCCTCAATTAATAGTTGGTAGCGCAGCCCTTGGGAATAATAACTGAAATGAATGGCTTCCTGTAACCATCAATGAGTTTCTTACACCTCTCTACAGGGATTATGGAGCGCTCTTCTCTCGCCAACTGCTCCGGGTCTCTCTGATTGGAAGGTTCCGTTTCCCAACTGCTGTTCTGAGATCTCTCCACAGGCGCTCTTTGGGGTTCAGATCTGGACTCATTGCTGGCCAGTCCAGTACTCTCCAGCGCTTTGTCTGAAACCGTTTCTGTGTGCTTTGGGTCGTTGTCCTGCTGTAAGACCCAGGACCTCTGACGGAGACCCAACTTTCTGTCACTGGGCCTTACATTGCACCCCACAATTCTTTGGTAGTCTTCAGATGTCATAAGGCCGTGCACACAGCCAAGACATCCAGTGCCTGAAGCAGCAAAACATCAGTGAACCTCCTCCATGTGCCCGTAGGGATTGTATTCTTTTCATTTCTGTTTCTGAAAACAGCAGAATGATGAGCTGCACCAAACAGGCTGTCATTGCGTGTCATACCAATACAAACACAAGAAATAAACATGAGAATACCGAAACATTTGTCATTGCAACAATTGTCTGCGCAAAGTGGTGCGTTATCTGACAAATGCAGGGGTGCCAATATTTTTGGCCATGACTGTATATGTTACTGTGCTTTGAGTTAACATGTTATCACAAGCACAAAGGTGTGAATCCAGCACAATAACATACACTTTCATCAATGCACTCTACGGCCAATGTACATGTGCAATCATATGCTGTACACTTGCGTCAATGGGCTCCACGTCCAATGCACATGTGCAATCATATGCTGTACACTTGCATCAATGGGCTCCACGGCCAATGTATGTGTGCAATCATATGCTGTACAGGCAGTCCCCGGGTTACGTACAAGATAGGGACTGTAGGTTTTTTAAGTTGAATTTGTATGTAAGTGGGAACAGGTACATTTTTTTAAGTGTAACTCCAGCCCAATGTTTTGTTTTTAGTTTTGGATAGCATACGGAAGGGTTACCCCCTGTAATGTTTGTTTCGCTGTGTGTGCCCCTGTTCAGAAGATTTCACCTCACTTCCTGTGGATTTTGAAAATGTTGGGTTGCCGTGGAAACAAGGATTGGTGCTAAAGCTTCAGTGTAGAGATCTTTTTCCCATGATAACTCTTACAGGAGTGAATTTCCCTTGCTAGGGGTAGATTTCCTTTCACTTCCTGTTGTCTCAAGGACAGGAAGTGAGATCAAATCTTTCTAATGAGGATACAGACAGCAGTAAAACCTCACAGTGACCCGGAAGAAGAGGCGGGCACCCCTAATCTGCATGTCTAACAAGAGCCAACTTCCTGTAATGTGCGCACAGTACTACGAACCAGACCCAAAAAGGCGGGCAGTCCTCGTCAGCACGAGCGCGGGAGCATTACAACTACCCCTGCTGTACAGTAATAGCCCCCGTTTGTAAGTAGTAGTCGGATGTAAGTCGGATGTATGTAACTCAGGGACTGCCTGTTCACTTGCATCAATGGGCTCCACGGTCAATGTATCTGTGCAATCATATACACTTGCGTCTGCTGGACCACTGCGTCAGTCAGATCACAAGATGGCTTCTATTACTGTGTGCAGGTGATACACTATAATGTTCAACGGAACCAATTCCAAGACCTTTCAGATGATCATTTTATAGAGACAGACACATCGATCAGCAATAAAACTGTATATGGCCTTCAGAGTTTTGTCATGTGTGCTTGACGTTTGTTCTCAATAGCTGTCTATATCACAGTACCCCGGGGGCGAAAGGAAGACAAAAGTTCCCCATCTGAAGAAGAACAATGAAAACATTTACCATGCAGTCTTGGTGCCAGATACCACAGCACACCTTCAGAGGTCCAGTGGAGTCCATGTCTTGGCGTGTGAGGAAAAGGGGGACCTACTCAATATTAGGCAGGTGGTCATAATGTTATGGCTGATCGGTATACATTGCAAGAGAACGACAGACGAGGAAATACAGTCATGTGGAAAAGTAAGTACATCCCATGTAGATTGTTGACCTTTTCCCTCATCTATGAACAGGCAAACTTTGGAATCTCCTTTACACAATGCCTATAGATAAAGGTGATGGAGATGAGCGCAGGACACATACAACCGATGTGTTGTACTCACCCCTTCTAATCCAAATGTAATAAGAAATGTTAAAAAGGCAGACCGTAATAAAGACACGAGAACAACCACCTCGATCTGTACACACAGTATGAATACAAAGCTAATGTGTTCTTGTTGAAAAAGTCAACAACCTCCGTGGAATGTACTTACGTTTTCACATAACCATACATACTAGAAATATTTGCTATATATATATGTATACACACACACTGAGTGGTCAGATTAGTATGACCACCTGACGTTTGTAGGCAAATTAGCTATAATTTGGCGCTGAAGTTGCTAGAGGGCATACACGCTGCCCATGATAGAAGTCACCAGCACTCGTCACCCAGAAGAAGGGACCCTGCGTGGCTCTGAAACGTTGGCTGTGTGACGATTCAATAAAAAGTGCTTTACTTGCACACATCATCGAGTGCTGGTGACTTCTATCATGGGCTGTATCGGACACGGCGCCATCCGTATTGCCACTTCAAGCACCAACCTCTCATCCAAGATTTTTGCTTGATTTTTGGTATACTTGTTGTCTCTGCTTCCTTCCTTCCTTAGCTGCATGGAGTGCAGGTGATTTTGTATGTGATTTTCGATTACACGCTGCCCGGCTTCCCGATTGCTCGGAAGCTGGCCAATCAGGAAGCCAGGCGCCGTGATGGCGCGGTGCCCGACTTTCTGATTGGTCGGAAAGTCAGCTTCATGCTCCCTCGCCACCTAATCAGCATTTGGAATAGCTCCAAAACCTTATTTTTTATGTGCCTCTGCAACACATTGTTTGCTGCGCTGTTCATATTTGTCACCTGGTTATAGTCATGTGAACTCCAACGGCAGCCAGATGTTCCCTAAAGCTGCACTGGGGCTCAGAAAGTCAGTTTAAATGCAAATAATACTTGGCTGGTGTACTTTAAAGGAAAACTCCAGATAACAATGTTATTAACCCTTGCAGTGGGGCTACTACCGCACTGCAGGGGTTATAGGCTTGTTTTAGCCTAGGGTCAAAAATAACAAAGTTATAGTCACCTGATTCTCCGAGCAGGCTGTCCAGCTGTAACAGCGGTTCCTCCTGTCTCCTCCTATACTGCAGCGATGGTATGTCCCTGGTATCCTCACTTCCTGTACACTGTGTATAGACCGTGATTCTCCGAGCAGGCTGTCCAGCTGTAACAGCGGTTCCTCCTGTCTCCTCCTATACTGCAGCGATGGTATGTCCCTGGTATCCTCACTTCCTGTACACTGTGTATAGACCGTGATTCTCCGAGCAGGCTGTCACGGCGCTTCCTCCCGTCTCCTCTTATACTGCAGCGATGGTATGTCCCTGGTATCCTCACTTCCTGTACACTGTGTATAGACCGTGATTCTCCGAGCAGGCTGTCACGGCGCTTCCTCCCGTCTCCTCTTATACTGCAGCGATGGTATGTCCCTGGTATCCTCACTTCCTGTACACTGTGTATAGACCGTGATTCTCCGAGCAGGCTGTCACGGCGCTTCCTCCCGTCTCCTCTTATACTGCAGCTATGGTATGTCCCTGGTATCCTCACATCCTATACACTGTGTATAGACCGTGATTCTCCGAGCAGGCTGTCACGGCGCCTCCTCCCGTCTCCTCCTATACTGCAGCGATGGTATGTCCCTGGTATCCTCACTTCCTGTACACCGTGTATAGAACGTGATGACTCAGGAACCTTAGACCACTGCCAACTGAGGGACGTACCATCGCTGCAGAGGAGGAGACAGGCAGGTGGGAGTGCTGTCACAGCCCGCTGGCTAGCTCGGAGGATCAGGCGTGTCAAAGGTCTAATAGACCTGAGGAGGAAGTATATTTTTATTTTAGATCCGAGGGAAAAAACAAGCACTTAACCCTTGCAGTGCCGGGGTAGTCTCAGTGCAAGGGTTCATAAGGTTTTTTTTCTGTCAAACAGAATTTTTTGCTGCGGTCTCACAAAAAGTGATACAATCCTACTACAGACACATACACTATATTGTCAAAAGTATTGGGACACCCCTCCAAATCATTAGATTCAGGTGTTCCAATCACCTCCATGGCCACAGGTGTATAAAATCACGCACCTCGGCATGCAGACGCTTCTACAAACATTGGTGAAAGAATGGGTCGCTCTCAGGACCTTGTGGATGCCTCCCCAGAAGAGTTGAAGCTGTTATAGCGGCAAAGGGCGGAGCCAACTCAATATTGAACCGTACGGACTAAGACTGGGATGCCCTTAAAGTTCATGTGCGTGTAAAGGCCGGCGTCCCAATACTTTTGGCAATATAGTGTATATATTGCTACTCACAGCTTTGAATCTGTCCATCAGCATATCCCCCTCCTCTGGCTTCAAGGTCCCTTATGAAGCGGGCATACAGATTTCTTGCTGGTCCGTGAGAGATAACATGGCAACGTGTTCCTTATACTAATCTCTCTGGAACAAGTAAAAGTAAAACTGAGAAATGTAAACGATAGAAATGTCAGTTCAAGAGTTGTTAAAATTCAATTTTTATTACCAATACAAAAGAAAACCTCCTTTAAGTATCACCAAAAATGCACGGGAGCCATCCTGCAACACACGCAAGGCTCCCGGCGTCTGTTAGAGCAGCAATATAACTGTGTGGCTCCCCCCCGGGACAGACAGGAAACGGCAATCCTGACTGTACCGCACCGACGACAAGACTTCCTGTACGTGTTCAGTTAAGTGGCAGTGAGGAAGTTTGGAACACAGTTTCAGACAGGAAGAACACTTCCCGCCCAGCCGAAGCAGCAACAGTCACTCTCCAGGAAAAGGAAAAAAAATAATACAAACTGAACTATAGACGGTAAAAAATATTAAGGCTTGTGGATACATGACCTCCGGGAGGAGGAGGATGAGTGCTCCATATGGTGACACCTTGTGGTTGGTCCGAGGTACTGCGTGTTAGTGTTAAAATAAAATGGCATTTATAAAAATAAAAGCAGGAGGAAAGGAAGATAAAAAAGGTTAAAGCGGATCTAAAGCCAAAAACCAGAATGTAATAGATTGCAGCTTATCAGATGTGCGGGCTGTGTTCGTTTTCTTCTTTTAGGGCCCATTCACACAACATCTAGATCATCTCCAGACCCGATTGTTTCCGGTCCCAAAATGCAACCTAATGTATCCCTATGCCACTTCTGGCCCCTGTTGACACCAGCGCAGTCCATTCCAGACCAGACCAGAAAAATACTGCTGGTCTCATTTTGTCTGGTCTGGAACTGCGTGCAGGTTCACACGATGTTCCAGACCAGATCTGCCCCCGAAAAATGGTGTGAACCTGCCCCTGGGCTTTTGTTCCCTTTATTTTCTCCTGGTGATCCGGCCAAGGAACACACTTCCTGTCTCAAGCCGGCCATACACCTATAGATTATCTGCAGACTTTCTACAGTCAGATGGAAAAAGTGCAACAGATTCCTCCATCTACGCTACACTGTGTGTATGGAGGACTCTCCCGCTGGGCCAAGCTTCAGTATCTTGTTAGTCGGCCCCGCTGGCTGTCAAAATACCTGAACAATGCCGGCATCCAATCAGATGGTTCAGGTAGTTTGAGAGCCAGCGGGGCCGACTAACAAGATACTGAAGCTTGGCCCTGCGGGAGATTCCCCCATACACACAGTTTAGCGTAGATGGAGGAATCTGTTGCACATTTTCCATCTGCCACTAGAAAGTCTGCAGATAATCTATAGGTGTATGGCCAGCCTCAGGGTGGCTACGATCAGTTCCCCACTGTATGTATGGAGGAGCGATGTAGCCACCCCTGGACAGCGTGGTGTTAGATCCACTAGAAGATTTAGACTTCACATAAGTGACTAACAAATCGAAATCTAACTCCAGATAACTTCTTAAGCAGTTACAGCAAAAGTTTTCTTTTTTCCTCCTTTTGGGATAAAAGGTTCTCTAGAAGTGAATAGACGGTGAACATTGTAAGCCCCGCCCCCTGTCCATGATAAATGGTTTGCTCCAACCCTGTATATGCCACATTTGCAGCACAGTCTGGTCTGTTAAAGAAGAACGCTGGGCAAATTTCCTGGTGAACATTTTGTACTAGCCCTTGATGTGAGGCTACCTACACACCGCAGGGGGCAACTGCTCGTTTTTGTCTAAGAGTTCTACTTACCCAATGCTCCGAGCCGGCTTCTTCTTAGAACGCTTCCTGGAGCCTCTCTCCCCCTCCGCTGCAGTGAGCTAAGGTCCCGCAAATCATCACATTCTATACAGTGTGTACAGACGTGAGGATGCTGAGGAAGATTCCAATGCTGCGGTGGAGGAGGAGGAGACAGGCTGGAGGGAGCGCTGTGACAGCTGAGTGAGTAGAACTTTATTTTAGCACCGAGACAAAAATGAGGACTCTTAGACCCGTCCCAGGATCCTCTCTCCCCCTCCGCTGCAGCGGTCTAAGGTCCCCGAGTCATCACCAATACACTGTGTATAGGACATGAGGACGCTGAGTGGCATACTATCGCTGCAGTGGAGGAGGATACAGGCTGGAGGGAGGGAGCGCTACAACAGCCAACCGGCTCCGAAGATCAGGTAAGTATAACGGATACTTTCCTCCCTAGACCAAAACAAGCATTTAACCCTGGCAGGTTGGGGGTAGCCCTACTGCAAGGGTTAAGAGAAGTTTTGCCCGGAGTTCTTCTTTAAAGGAAGCTGAAAAACAGACTTGCAGGCCCGATCAATGAGGTAAGAAGACGATTCTACAGGGGGGGACTCAAAAAAATAAAAACAAAGACTGCATCATATCCGCCATTTTGGATTTTGGCCGTAGATCCACTTTAAGAAGAAATGTGCACGTTATAAGGCGCCATTCACAGGGCTACGGTGCACAATCCAGCGGCAAGAATCATAGCTGTGTGCGAATAGCTGCGGCCAGGAGGCCTGTACAAAGCAAAGACAGGCTGACAGCGGTTGCAGCTGTTCAGATGTAATCAGTCACTGGATACCTGTGGTTAGGGGTAGAGGATCATCTGGATGCAGCCTGTCTGCGCCCAGGGACGATCATCTGTCCTTGACCTCAATCGGTGGATGTCCAATAACATCCGGCGGATATCTGTGGCCGCCATCAGCCTGTCATTGATTTGTACAGGTTTCCTGGTCGCAGCTATTCGCACACACTTCTGATTCCAGCCATGTGAATCCGTTGCGTCGTCCCGCTGGAATTCGCAGTTTAGCTCTAAAATCACAAGTGGGAACCGGACCTAAAATTCAGGGTGAGTGAACGTTCTCCTGACCACAGCCAATAGACAGGAGGGGGAGGAAAAGCTGAAACGAGAACACAGATAAGCTTCAGATTCTATCAGCCACAAACACACATGCAAAACCATAAGAGAGAAGTCCATCCAAAATGAATTGTCTCGGATGGAAGCCGATTGGTGCAACTGGGATGTGATGTCATCATTTCCTGCAGAGGCCGACCCTGAAATTCTGCCACAGAGAAAATCCATTTCCTCTTTATGATTAATGAGACTGAAGGATCGGTGTAAGGGCCCCCAGGGCAGAGGAGAGGACATTCATGTCCATGGATCTCTCCAGATCTACAGAGCTCAGTACAGATGTGTGTTCTGACCCACTGGGCCCAGACTGCTCTTATTTATCTCTTTACTACATTGAGAATTTATTCCCACTGAAGAGATCAGCTTGGCACACCGAACAGATTGGTGCCCCCACAGAAGGTCCCCAGTCTTGGGACCCCCAACAATGGTGCCCCCACAGAAGGTCCCCGAACAAGGGTGCCCCCACAGGTCCCCAGTCTTGGGACCCCAAACATGGTGCCCCCATAGAAGGTCCCCAGTCTTGGGACCCCAAACATGGTGCCCCCATAGAAGGTACCCAGCCTTGGGACCCCAAACATGGTGCCCCCAAGTCTTGGGACCCCAAACAATGGTGCCCCCCAAAAGGTCCCCAGTCTTGGGACCCCCAAACATGGTGCCCCCATAGAAGGTCCCCAGTCTTGGGACCCCAAACATGGTACCCCCATAGAAGGTCCCCAAACCTGGTGCCCCCACAGGTGGTCCCCAGTCTTGGGACCCCAAACCTGGTGCCCCCACAGGTGGTCCCCAGTCTTGGGACCCCAAACCTGGTGCCCCCATAGGTGGTCCCCAGTCTTGGGACCCCAAACCTGGTGCCCCCATAGGTGGTCCCCAAACATGGTGCCCCCATTCTTGGGACCCCAAACATGGTGCCCCCTCCCCAGTGTTTGTATCCCAAACATGGTGCCCCCATAGAAGGTCCCCAGTCTTGGAGTCCCCAACACTGCTGACACTGGCCCATAACCTTGTCAGCTTCACTGTGAGATGGACCCTATTATTTGGTCCATCACCTTAGTAAAGTTTAAAAAAAATGGCCGATTCTGACTCCACAAACAGGATCAGAGCAACAGAAATCAACATTCTGCCTTTGAAGCGGTTTTTTTTATTGACTCATCTCTACAGGAACGTATGACGTCACACACCAGATGCCATCCTATGTGCAGGAGGGGCGATTCCCAAGACCCAATCACGCTACTTAGGTGTGATGATTAATCTCCAGGAATAGGGATCGATCTCTACACAGATGGAACAAATGGCTCCCTATGTTGTCGGCTACACTAGTAGAAAGTGTTAATGATTAATGGTGCATGCCTTTAAAATGTGTGTGTGATGGAACAGAACTACATTACACCATAGGAAGCCACTTGTTCCATCTGTGTATTGATCAGTGTCTACACTGAGTGGCCCCGTTAAGCAGAACAGCGACACGCTTTACAAATGCGTTCAGCGCCTTGTTCGCTTTGGGACTGAGCAAGCTGAGCGCCACTCATTTCAACAAATGGGGAGGTGAGAGAAAGGCTCAGTTACACAATATGTCACAATCACGTGACCAGCCTCTCCTCCAATCACAGGATGCAGGAGCCTACACCCTGCGTTTTATGAATGGGCCATAAAATACAAGCATTGGAGTACACACTGTGACGTCCATTGGAGTAACAGGATCTACTCTTTGCTGCCAAGTGGCCTCCTATGTGACTAATCTACAACGACTTGAAGCCAACACCTCAGAAAGCCATTTGTCCCAACTAATTGCTGCTCTCAGAGATGAATTGCCATCTACTGTCATAGCGCGACTGAGCGCCAAGGAATCGCCTACGCGCTCTTGCCCTCAATAAGTAGCTTTGGGTGGGAGAGCTCTTTCATACAACATGTAGTTGGCTGGTCAGTGTCCGGCTCTTGGCAGTGTAACAATCCCACAAGGTGCTGAATCTTGCAGAGTTGGGTTGAGCAGACTCTTCAAGGGTTTGCTTAGGCAAAAAATAAAATGCAAATGCATTGCTAAGCTCTAGCGGGGAGGGGGGGGGGGGCGTTTCTGCAGCTCTCTATACCTGTCAATCACTGTAGAAAGAAGGTTGAGGAGTCAGACACACAATGTATAGAGACAGAAGTAATGCAGAGGTCAGCCCATAGTATGTAAAGAGGAGGGGAGTACCCCAGTCTTGGTTTGCCATCATTCTGGGTGATCTGCTAAATGCAGCATATAAAAGCCGGTAGGAATCATATTTAATACGCTATGCCATTATGCTGGAACTCATCTTCGGATAAAAGCACAAGTTCAAAATGGTCTATTCTGCCTAACGCAAACCCTCTAACAATCAGCAGACAGACACTATCATTACCTGGAATGTTATGTACATAGTATATGCATTAGTGTTTATAGACCCTACTGCAGCCTTTCTCAACCAGGATTCCATGGAACCCCAGATTTCCTCCATAGGTGTCTAGGAGTTCCTTGAGCTTTGGTGGATTGACCTCCCACATGATGGTGCCAATGTTATTGTGCAGAAATGATTGCATTGCACCAGTGGAGCCGATCCGCTTGTCTCCAAGTCACCACTAACATTCATGTTCTTTATAGCTGATGGATAAGAGATGGATTCTACCACTGACCTTCAATGTAAGGGGCATTCTTGGCTCTGACCGCCAACGTAAAAAGGGAGGTATGTCTCCATAGGCCAGCCATGTAAGGGGGCACTACAGAGACCACCAATATAAAGGAGGCATGTCTCCATAGACCACCCATGTAAGGGGGCACTACAGAGACCACCAATATAAAGGAGGCATGTCTCCATAGACCACCCATGTAAGGGGGCACTACAGAGACCACCAATATAAAGGAGGCATGTCTCCATAGACCACCCATGTAAGGGGGCACTACAGAGACCACCAATATAAAAGGAGGCATGTCTCCATAGACCACCCATGTATGGGGGCACTACAGAGACCACCAATATAAAGGAGGCATGTCTCCATAGACCACCCATGTATGGGGGCACTACAGAGACCACCAATATAAAGGAGGCATGTCTCCATAGACCACCCATGTAAGGGGGCACTACAGAGACCACCAATATAAAGGAGGCATGTCTCCATAGGCCAGCCATGTATGGGGGCAGTGACCACCAATATAAAAAGGAGGCATGTCTCCATAGACCACCCATGTAAGGGGGCACAACAGTAACCACCAATATAAAGGAGGCATGTCTCTATAGGCCAGCCATGCATGGGGGCACTACAGTGACAACTAATATAAAGGAGGCATGTCTCCATAGGCCACCCATGTAAGGGGGCACTGCAGTGACCACCAATATAAAGGAGGCATGTCTGCATAGACCACCCATGTATGGGGGCACTGCAGTGACCACCAATATAAAAGGAGGCATGTCTCCATAGACCACCCATGTAAGGGGGCACTACAGTGACCACTAATATAAAGGAGGCATGTCTCCATAGGCCACCCATGTATGGGGGCACTACAGTGACCACCAATATAAAGGAGGCATGCCTCCATAGGCCAGCCATGTAAGGGGGCACTACAGAGACCACCAATATAAAGGAGGCATGTCTCTATAGTCCAGCCATGCATGGGGGCACTACAGTGACCACTAATATAAAAGGAGGCATGTCTCCATAGACCACCCATGTAAGGGGGCACTACAGTGACCACTAATATAAAAGGAGGCATGTCTCCATAGACCACCCATGTAAGGGGGCACTACAGTGACCACTAATATAAAAGGAGGCATGTCTCCATAGACCACCCATGTAAGGGGGCACTACAGTGACCACTAATATAAAAGGAGGCATGTCTCCATAGACCACCCATGTAAGGGGGCACTACAGTGACCACTAATATAAAAGGAGGCATGTCTCCATAGACCACCCATGTAAGGGGGCACTACAGTGACCACTAATATAAAAGGAGGCATGTCTCCATAGACCACCCATGTAAGGGGGCACTACAGTGACCACTAATATAAAAGGAGGCATGTCTCCATAGACCACCCATGTAAGGGGGCACTACAGTGACCACTAATATAAAAGGAGGCATGTCTCCATAGACCACCCATGTAAGGGGGCACTACAGTGACCACTAATATAAAAGGAGGCATGTCTCCATAGACCACCCATGTAAGGGGGCACTACAGTGACCACTAATATAAAAGGAGGCATGTCTCCATAGGTCACCCATGTAAGGGAGCACAACAGTGACCACCAATATAAAGGAGGCATGTCTCTATAGCCCACCCATGTAAGGGAGCACAACAGTGACCACCAATATAAAAGGAGGCATGTCTCCATAGACCACCCATGCATGGGGGGCACTGCAGTGACCACCTACATATGTAAAGAGGCATGTCTCCATAGACCACCCCGGTAAGGAAACACAACACTGACCACCTATGTAAGAGAACCTGTCTTCATTTCTTTTCTGCCCAATCTTATTATGATTTATTTTAATTTGGGGAATATTACTGTAAATCATGTCAACATCCCTCTGTTCTATAATGCCTTATAGAGCATGGGGATTGTGTGCCACATTCTATATTCATTTATTATTACATTCATCTACATCATGCTAAAAGTACCCCGAGCTTTAGATACAATAACTTTTAGCAGGAGTTCTCAGAGACCTGGAAATTATTTCAGGGGTTCCTTTGGGATAAATAGGTTGAGAAAGTTGACCTACTACATAAAATACTGCAGATCAGGACTTCAGATACAAAGGTGCTCCAATAGGTTTGTAATGTGTGCAGTCTGAACAGAACAACCACATGGTGTACTCCTACATCAAAGCATAAAGTGCAGCCTTTAAAGAAGAACTCCAGCCAAAACCTTTTCCCCTTGTAGAGTGTGGAAGGGTTAGAACCTGTTCGGTTTTTATTGTCCTTTGTCTCCCCGCTGGGTAGATTTCTCACCAGCTCCGGTCTCGTAGACATGACAGGAAGTAAGAGTAGGTCTCCCAAAAGCAAGGGAAGGCAACCTTGGCTCTCCAGCTGCTCTGGAAGTACAAGTCCCATGAGGCTTTGCAAGACTGACAGCCACAGGCATGACTCCCAGATGCACGATTGGATTTGTAGTTTCACCACAGCTGGAGTGCCATAGTTGCCTACCCCTGCCCAGAAGCAAGGGAAAATCCCACCTTTGACATTCATCCACCGATGCCTTCATGGCAAGCTTTGTCTACTCCGGTTCCAGCAAAGGATCAAATATTTTGCATTTACAGTCACTTTCTGTCATCAGCAGCACAAAAGGGGGAATTGAATCTCCCCAGGTAGGATATACACAGGAATAAGGACCTTGGGAAAGTGGACAGATAGCACTGGACCCCACCAGGGGATGTCCTACTGGTATTGCTCCAATTGAATGGTGTTGGTACAGGGTGTCTGCTGACCAGGTTAGCTAGTACAAGCTTTTACACCCCACAGGATTCCCCCAGTTTCCTTGGTTTGTAGTGTAGAATCTAAGATTGATGCCCCACATAGTAGATTGATAGTCCAGATACAAGTTCATTCCATTGTAGGGTCCAACACGTTTGGTGGGTTTGAAAATACCTTCTTCAGCATGCCCAGAAGAGGGAAACAATGGATGGACTGAATTGTGGGTAATATATTAACGGTATTATCAGGGCCATAGCTACAGATCACAGGGGCCCATAGAAAAACTGATGTGGGGGGCCCCTCCTGATGACCTCTCTATGAGCTGTCAGTAACAATACCAAGATCCCAAAGACTCCTCTTGTGCATCTGAATTTGTCTCTACGATGTAGATTTTACATGGGATTAGAGTTGTCATCAGTTGCAACCCGTACTGATACAGTACTGTATTATCTTATGTTTAATTTGTCTCAACATCCTGATAGGGCCCCCTTCCACCCCCCAGGCCCCATAGCAGCCACCTGTGCTGTTATGGCTATAGTTACGCCACTGGGTATTATTACCAGATCAATATCAAGCACAGATCTCATCAGAAGCTGGTTTAGCTGCTGGTGAGATCTGTGCACCCTCAATTCAGCCCATCCATTGGCCGTTTTGGATCCCCTAAACGTGTTGGCTTTCCTTTTTTGATTTCGTTTGGAACCCTACACTGGAATACAATTGTATCTGGACCATCTGCGGTGTGGCGCTTCAATCCTAGATCTGCTGTTCAGTAATAAGGACTTGATGGAGGTTCTAACCCATTAAGACCCTACCTATAACTTGGAAAAAGTCACAGCTGGAATTCTACTTTAACTCTCCATATCAATAGGAGCCAATTTGCCAGCTGAGCCAGTCACGGAGTGGAACGCAGCTGGTCAGTGACAGTGTCAAGAGAATTCATCCCACAGACTATATAGATTCAGAGGCAAAACAGCTCCCTCTGCTGGCAGTAGGCATTTGCTGGACCGTAAAATGCACCCACCAATGAAATTAAAACCAATTAAAAAAAAAAAATATACAAGTCAATACAAAAATATTGCCCCCAGAAGTGTTAGACGTGAATACGCACATGAAAAAGTGAGCGTCCGTGAATACTGTTCTTGTTTATGAAACCTGAATACCACCGGTAAAGTCTCTCATACCTGCCTGGCTGTAGAGTTAAAATTGGCTTCCGTTTCTTAATATTTGGTAAAAACACGAGAAAAAAAAAAAAATGTATCCTAAAAATAATCCTGAGTGTTGGGGAGCAGCGAGCCCTGCCCTCGTCATATCATGGCAATCCTCTCGGGATTACAGTTGAGGTGGGTGGAGGTGCTGCTGCTTCCTGGAGATTTGCAACTGCGAGCCGAGGAGCTCTGCAGAGCGGCCATGATGGTGTCGCTGGAGACCGAGCCAAACTCGTAACAAAAGGTTCCGTAGAAGACCAAGATGTCCAACACGAAGATCCACTCGCAGATTGCAGCCAAGTGCTGAAGGAGGGAGCTTTCGTGGATGAAAAAGACCCCACCTGGGCACAACGTTAAGGAAAGTAGGCTGGACGATTACTCAGGACTGGAACCGATTTATTTCATTTTGCGGGGTCAGGGGTGGCGAGAGTTTAAAGAGAACCTGTAATGAGCATTGCCAAGCTGAACTCGAGCCTTACCTTTTTTTCCCCCCACATTTGCAACAAGTCCTCTCCTGTGCTGATTATTCTCAATTCCACATTATAACTCTCTGGAGCTGCAGCAGCTAACGCCAGTCCACCTTTATTTCCTTTGTGAACTTCAATAATCATCAACCCCGTCTGCTCCTGATCTCTGCTGATGTTGCTTCCTCCCCATTAGCTTTCTCTGCCATGCTCCCAAGCATTATATAAAAGAACACATCCCCAGCACCCCTTTAGACGTGCCTGCTCAAGCACCAGATCAGCGAAATGCGTAGCTAAAAGTCTGAAGCACCCAGTGGCCAGCAGGGAGTCTAGGGGGATCCTGGGGTGTTGCAAGGGTTAAACGCTTAAACTCCCGGGGCAGGATAAAACTTTAAAGGAGAACTATTGGGTCAGGTCTTTTCTCCATAGTTCTCTTAAGGGTAACGGGAGAACACAAACTAGCGTTCTCCCGTGACCCAAAGATCAGTATACCGTGAGCTACTGAGACGCCGCAGCCGGGACGGATCCCGACAATACTGTCCGGATCCACCCAGCTGCGGGATTGACAGCTGGCTCTGCCTATTCAGAGGCAGAGCCAGCTGTGCCCGCCCCCTCCCCCGTCCGTTTCGGCAGTCAGTGCTGGAGGATCGGAGAGGGGAATCCGTGCAGGAAGCCGTGAGTGATGGGATAGATCGAGAAATGAGCGAGCGACGGTATTTGTTCGCTCACTTCCCGATGTACTGAGCCGACCTGCGACAGTTTAATTGTCACAGGTTGGCTCAGATTATGAGGCTGAGTGAAAATCACTCGCCTCATAATTCTCCTTTAAAAACGGACACTGCAAGGGTTAAGGTGAATTAAACTCAGGAGTAAATTTTAAAAATACATTCAAGTCCCTTAACTTTTAACAATACTGGATCTTATTTGTGTATCACTCGGCTGTAGAGCCTCAAATCATCTCTGAATTGGTGCTGACACTGTCCTTCCTTCTGGAGGGGGGCTACTTTTGTTCCTCATGGTCCCTGTGTGTGATGTAGTCACCGCTCCAAGCTCCCTCTTGTGATGGACTACAATACCAATACAAAATAGTAAACTAAACATGAGATTGTAGTCCATCACAGGAGTGAGCTTGGAGCGGTGACTACTCTACAACACACACAGGGACCATGGGGAACAAAAGTACCCCCCCTCCAGAAGGAAGGACAGTGTCAGCACCAATTCAGAGATGATTTGAGGATCTACAGTAACATGAACAGCAATGATTTCCAAATTACACAAAATATTTTTCACTATCAACATCCTTTCCTGAAAAGAAAAAAAAAGACATTGAACTGCGTGCCATCCGGTTTAGCCACACCATTCCCTTGTAGATAGGCACAGCTACGCACCCTCCCATGCTGCCACACGTCATTGTCTTGAACACATATAGTCAGTACTGAGGATTCTGCAGTCGGCCTGTCTAAGCCAAACAGAACATTTTCAGTCTTCATCAGGGGTAAGAAAACTCCGGCTCTCCAGCTGTGTCACAACTACAAATCCCATTAAGCATTGCAAGACCGACAGCCACTGGGATGAGTTCCAGAGGGATGATTGGATTTGCGGTTTCACCACAGCGGAAGGGCTAGAGTTTGCCTACCCCACCTCCATTTTCCTCACGCATTGTTTCCATACAAACCGAGACACTATTTCTATTGTCAAAGGATACTGAGGACAAGGGATGCTAAGGCCACAATGGTCAGGCTTACTCGCAGGTGTCCCACCCAATAGTCCAGAGTGCTAGTGGCAAGATGGTAGGTAAGGATGCAATGTAGGCATACAAACAGCAAACCAGCTGGGAATGCCACTCCTGCTCCGATATAATGTAGAGACTTGGCGTAATCCACCTGCCAAAGAAACACACAACAGTGACTTAAGACGAGGTTAATTTACACCAACACAGCATAGGGGGACTGGAATATATATTCACAACGATCACACGTGGAGGGGTCAGGGTTACAGGACCACCAAACGCACCACACACAGTTACTGACACAACACAAATACTAGACAAAGTACGAATAGCATGGGGTCCTTACCTGGAAGTTTCCCACCATGACGAGTCCTGCCGCGTTGGTGCAACCGGAGATCAGGGCCACGGTGTTCAGCCAGGAGCTGTGGCTGAGCTCGATGACCTGACTGTATCTCAGCAAACAGATCATCACCACTGAGAGAGAGGAAAGTCAGGGAGGAGGGAAGGACACAGGGCTGAGAGGGGCAGGGCATGGAGAAGTCAAATGTCTGGGTGAAATGATGGAATGGGAAGGTTGTGAGAATGGTGGTAGGTGGAAGGACAGGGAAACGAGGTCAGTGAAGGTGGCCAGGAAGAATGTCTACGGAAAGTTTGGACAGGAAAAGATACACAGGGGTTTTATCGTGGGGACACTCACCCATAAAAGCACCGACATTTCCAATCAGACTGAAGAGGCAGCTCTCCGGCGGGTACGTCCCACACTTACTGATAAGACAGGATATAAAAAGAATGTCATCACCATGTACGCAGTGAAGTGAAGAGCGCCAGGTACATCATCATCCACAATGCATTTCTAGCTTTTGGGTAAACTGGAGCAGGGCGCACTGCAGTCCAGGAATCCAACAAGAAGACTCACACCTACCCTCAGCATGGCTGTCACAGGTTTAGCTTGGCTTTTCAGCTGAGCTATTTGTGTTACCCATGCGTGAAAACACCATAAACCCCTGCAAGCGTTACTGTGCATGGCTTTCCCGCTACACTGTCTGACCAGTCTATGCTTTATAGGGTTTTTTTTTGCCTTCCCCTGGATCAACTGTGGGTAACTATGGGCATAGGGTTCTGTTTATTGGATGTTTTTCTCTCCTCTATAGGCTGAACTCGATGGACTTGTGTGTGTTTTTTCATCCTGACCAACTATGTAACTATGAAAATTATCTATATACCTTTTCTATATACTATGAGATCCCGTTAATGGACGCAAGATACAGTATTTATGTGCAGTACTCCATCTAGTAGATATGTTGGGATATATGCCAGGGACACGGGAATCCCAGATACAAAAAATAAAAAAGGGAAATTCCACCTTTTAGGAAAAAATAAATAAAAATTACACTTTTTATACAAGAAAAAAAAAAAAATGAGCATTTATCATTGTTTGCACTGGAGCCAGTAAAGCATTGCAACCGCAATCAGCGGATCACAAGTGCAATGCGCTGGCCGCCTCGGCCACCGATGTCTGTAGTGCGGTACAAACATATAGGAACATGGACAGGAGGAAGAATACATGGGCTACATGTGCTGTGACGTCAGAACTACAAGTCCCTCTGCTCCAGTGAATGATGGAAATTGTAGTTATCCTTTGACAGGATCTGTAAATGGGGAAACTACAATTCTCCATTTGGAGCCACGCAAAAGTTAAAAGAAGAACCCCACGAGTCAGGTAAGTGGGGCAGGAGGTGGGAGGCTGTCATTTGACCATGTTTCAAGTCACACCCTGAATATGTCTGTAACATGGAACATGGTTAGAAAGGTACATTTAGCCTTTAAAGCTCTGCCAGGGGTGGGAGGTGTTGTGGAAATTTTATTAGGATGTGTTTTTTAGTGTATTGTAATATTATGTGCAATGCATGGATTTATTGGCTTGCGTGGATGCATTTGTTTTGAACGCAGTATATGAAAGGAACGTGCGTTTGTTGTCTCTTGTGCGCCTGATCAACCGCTGGAGATAATATGACGTTGTCCCTGTAAATAGGCACGCATGAGAATCATAGTAACATTATTGGGCATTGCTCACTGAGCAATGCTGGATAAAGTTCACTCCGGTGGTAATAGATTATTGTATACATGTGTTTTGTTAGCTGGCTATGTTGAAGTGATGATGGTTTCCTGTTCACTTCCTGTCTCGCCGTTTGAGACATCACTTCCTGTTGGGGAGCTATAAAAATAAACAAATACCTGTGCTGAGGGTCTCTAAGAATGGAACTAGCAAGAAAGCAACACCTGTCTCCTGTGTCCTAACTCTACAGGGGTACTTCCAGTCCTTGCACAAAAGAGCGCAGTACAACTGTGCTTTTAAGCACAAGGGAAATTCTTTGTGTTTGACATACTTTGGCGCAGTTTAGTGCGGCATGGATTTGTGCGTTGAACCAAGCGAGTTTCCATAACAGAGGAGGAGATCTTCCTAATGACAACAGTGAAGATTTAGCAAAGGAATGAACCCCACTGTGCTCCATCCAAATAGAACCTATTTCTCCTTTAAAATTCAACTGTCTGTATATAGGGTGATCATATTGAGGCCTAATTCGAGTTTTCCCAGCCACACAATATTAAAAAGGTCTATCCAGAAGAAGATTTCAATATAGTAACTTTCTCTGTAGGGGAAAAGGACATCAGTGAATAACACAGGAAACCTTCTGAGAGAAACACAGAGGCCATCATGGCTGACTTCTCATTCCAGAAGGTTCCTTGGCTGTCATACTGACCCTCCTGCTTCATTAGTCTGAGCAACTAACCCAGACAAGGCGTTCTGACTTTACTGTGATTTTTTCCTTTATGCAGTTTGTTCCAGGTAGTGACTAAGAGTCAGTAACTCAACCCCAGCAGCTCAGTAAGGTTGCATCGGTATGTGGTGGAAGCTTCAAGTGACATCTGAACAGATATTTAAATCTTAATGATAGGAAGGGCAGATGATCCCTCCTCAGTGGGATTGGTGAGGGATACCTAAGGGAGACTTTCTGCAAAGGTGCCGAGAGTAAATCACCTGATGAGCGGGACATCCTCCAGAGTGCAGCAAGATTTCGGCGTCCCCTGCTTGGCAGTGTCATCGGAGCACGTCACGTTGTATATCCTGCAAAAAAAAATGGTTCAGACTCAATAGTAAAAATACATATAGCAAAGTTTTATAAGTTGCATATTAAACCTTACAAATCAGGAAAATGTTTAGCAAGACAACAGACAGTGGTATCAGAGACAAGTGTATAATAAAGAAAGAGTAGAGTCTTGCACTGTGTCAGCCATCCATTATTGCAGAACGTTTGGTGTTGAAGTAATCTCTTTTATTGGCCAGCTTAAAGGAGAACTATGAGATGAGTGATTTCCACTCACCTCATAGTTCTAGCCGACCTGTGACAATGAGACTGTCACAGGTCGGCTCAGTAGATCGGGAAGTGAGCGAACACATACCGGCGCTCGCTCACCTCTCGATCCTGTCACGGGGGGCTGGATTCCCCCCTCCCCGCTCCGATCCGCCAGCGCTGACTGGCAGAACGGACGGGGGAGGGTACAGCTGGCTCTGCCTCTAGATTGGCAGAGCCAGCTGTCAGTCACGCAGCTGGGCGGTTCCCGGCACAATTGTCAGCAGCTCGCAGTATACTGAGCCTAGGGTGACGGGAGGACACTAGTTTGTGTCCTCCTGTTACCCTAAGGAGTACTATGGGGAAAAGCTTTAACCCCATAGTTCTCCTTTACGTTTTAAAGATGCAAGCTTTCCAGGTGCCTTAGATCCCTTCTTCAGGCTTTCTACAATTGTATACATTGTGAAATGCTCTGGGTGTTTACAGTGGTTCTACTCGTCCAACTATCCAGACGGCTGCTGTAATGATGCAAGCAGATATTGTGGAGACGCTTTTGAACTAGAACTCAATATCTGAACAATGTAACATTATCATTGCTTGCTGGAAGCAAAGCATAATGGGATATGTAGCCTTGAGAAATAAAGATTGGATCATATCACGCACCAGAAAAAAAGATGCAGAGTACACTGGGGATCCAGGAAGTTGGCAACACCTGCTACATAAAAGGGATTTTCTCATGTATTATTATTATACAGGATTTATATGGCGCCAACAGTTTGCGCAGCGCTTTACAATATAAGGAAGACATTACAGACAAGATGGTAAGGAGGGCCCTGCCCCTGAGGGCTTACAATCTAAAAGGGAGGGGCATGTGATACATGAGGAGGGAGCTGTGTGGGGATGAATTGTTTTGAGAGCGTGATGGTTGATCGTAGGGATGCCCCGATACCGGTGCAAGCATTGGAATCGGGCCCGATACAAGGCATTTTGACAAGTACTTGTACTTGTCAAAATGCCCCGATGCCTAGCGCCGAAGCTTACGCTGTTTTTTTTTCCTTCTTACTTACCTCGCCGAGCGTCGCGTCACTGCTGCTCCGGTGGGCGGAGCTCCAAGCGGGGTCATCTGGCAGTCTCCGTCACCCCTGTCACGGCAGAGAGCCGTGACAGGATCGAGAGGTGAGCGAACGCAGGTATGTGTTCGCTCACCTCCCTATCTACTGAGCCGACCTGTGACAGTCTCATTGTCACAGGTCGGCTAGAACTATGAGGTGAGTGGAAAGCACTCACCTCATGGTTCTCCTTTAAGCTGGCCATACACTGTATGATTTTCATTCGGAAATCTTTCCAAAGAGTATGGAACAGTTGATGGTACATCACCAATTATCCTTTTTGATATTGTGACCAAAGTTTTTTGATTTGTCAGGTTGGAAAATGTTTCTCTGACCGAACGAAAAATCAATGAATCAGCGGGGGTTTTCATTCGTCAAAAATCGTAGCAAGAACACAGCACATGCGCAACAGGAAATTATTCCCGTCGTTCGTCAAACATTGGCTGGTTAGTATGGCTAAGGAACGATTTTCGAAACCCGCATTTGACTGTGCCTAATTGGGTATTCGAGCTATAATGGAACGAGGGATCGCGGCAGAAACAAAAATTTCCAGCAGGGATGTCCAAACTGCGGCCCTCCAGCTGTGGTGGAACTACAAATCCCATGAGGCTTTGCAAGATTCTCACAGCCACAGATATGACTCCCGCAGAGAGATGCATCATGGGATTTGTAGTTTCACCACAGCTGGAGGGCCGCAGTTTGGACATCCCTGTACTATAGTATTGCCACCTTTAGTCACGCACGGCTCGAATTTAGGCCAATTCCTGCTTAATCTGCTGAAATTTGAGCCGTGGGTCCAATCAGATGCAGTCACGGTTTGGATATCCAGCCAGCTGCAGGCTGTCAGAATACAATAGCCTGCAGGAGTTTGCTCCATCCACTCTGTTTCCCATGGATCGGGGAATCGAGCGATTCTCTCATTCAGTGCACAGAGCTAAACAAGAGAAATCTGCATGTGTACAGCTAGCCTAAGTTACAGAATAACTCTGAGCAAACAAAAACAAACAAACAATAACCTACCCCCCCCGTCACGGCAAGGGTTAATTGCTGGTTTGTCTAGAGGACTCAAATAAAGCAGATATACTCCCCTGATCCTGCTGGCTCCCTCAGGGCTGCTAGACCAGTCCCCGCAGCTACCTCTTCCCTGGGTTTTAGCAATCTATGGACCGCTGATGCCATCACATCTTATGCAGGTCCGCTGACCTGCACAGGACGTGAGGACACCACGGAACATTCCATAGCTGGGGCGTACAGGAAGAGAGGTGAGCGCTGGCCACCACAGGACTGAGGATCCGGCGAGTAGATTTTCTTTTTTGAGCCCGCTAGACAAATAACAGCACTTAACCCTTGCTGTGCAGGAAGTAACCCCAAGTGCAAGGGTACGTTTTTTCCCTTTACCCAGAGTTCATCCAATAATGATGACCCAAAACATCTGGACAGATACACAGGTATTACATAACACATTCACGCTGAGACAGTTGCACATGCATTGCCGCAAGAAGAATAAAGAAGGATGAGCAGATTATATATACCAATTTTCCACAGGACAAACATGATGGTTCATCACAGCCATGGCGTACCTGGAAGGGAACAAGATAAAGAGTTAACAAGCTGCCATTCACAGAACCCCACAACACTTTCCACACCCAGACTGGAACTGTCACCGCTAATCCTGTACTGACCAGTAATATCCCGCCGCCCAGGCTGCTTACCTCCTGTGCCAGGACCAAACGTCTGCACTAGGACAGGGTGCTGGGATCTCCTTTAACCACCAGAAGGCCCTACACAGAGTGTATGTGACCCTAAAAAAACGTTATGACTAGGGACGCACCCATAAAGTTTTTTCAGTATTGAGTACCGGTTTATTTTTTCCCGGTACTCACCGATACCCAATACTGATACCGGAAGTCTCATTAAGGAAGCCGGGCACTTGTAAAGACTCGCCACATGGCTTCCTGATTAGCAGGGAAGCCGTCTCCATGCTTCTCGTCACTAGATGACGAGAAAGCATGGAGCCGGGTTTTTAGCCAATCAGGAAGCCGGGCGCCGTGTAATGACGCGGCGCCCAGCTTCCTGCTCTCTCGTCACGAGGTGACAAGGGAGCAGGAAGCCGGCTTCCCGGGCCAGAGAGTCGGGCGTTGGGTCATTACACGGCGCCCGGCTTCCTGATTGGCCAGCTTCCTAACCAATCAGGAAACCGGGCAGCGAGTCATTACACACTGACCGGCTTCCTGATTGGCCGGGAAGCCAGCTCCATGCTCCCTCGTCACAAATTACGAGGAAGCATTGAGCCGGATTCCCGGCCAATCAGGCAGCGTGTAATGACTCACTGCCCGGCTTCCTGATATCGGAAGCTCAGGTATCGGAGCATTTGGGCCAGTACGAGTACTCACCCAAATACTCGGCATCGGCACCGATACTAGCATCAGTGGATCCCTAGTGATTACATAAATATAAATCTGTGATTAAATGTTATGTAAGCTAATACTGCCTACTTTTCTATTTAACCTCTTCAGTCCCTCCTAAATACCTGGTGATCCTGCCAGTCCACCGTCTCTATTTTACACTCTGACCATGGCCGGCATAGAAGTAGATCAGTGTGGGCAGTTTGCAGATCCCGGCTTCCCTATTTTATTTAGATACAGGACAGTGTGCTGATGCATGCCGTGCCTGTATCTCCCATGGTCAGACTAGTGGCACCCGCCAGGCCTTGCTTTCTTGATTGACAGCGGCTCTGTGTTGCGATATATCTTAGTGGACTTTTTCAGACACACATAGATTTGCAATAGAGACGGAGGTTTTGTTTGTTTGTTGATAGAAATCTGGGTTCATACAATGGAAGGTGCCACCTAAACAAACCAAACTGTTTTTTTCACAATGGTGTAGCTTGTCCTGTATTGATTAGTATAACAATGGGATGGTGATCGTAAATAGTCACACCTAGCCTGGTCAAGACTCAAATCTTGACTACTGATGGCAATTTATGGTACAACGCTGCCACCTAGAGGTGGGTATGTGAAATGCATTGTATTTTAGAGAAAGGTGAAAGGGGGCGGCGCTTCCAAAGTGTGTGGCCAGTTTCTCTCAATAAAAAGCCAGTAGCTGAAAGATAACGGAGCACTTCACAAGACCAGGGCTTCACAGGAAGGGACAGTACGAGGGCGCTTCACAAGACGAGAGAACTTGCTTCAAGACCAGGACATACTGTACAAAGGATTTAGCAGAGACCGCAATGAGAAACCATTTTTCCTAGGCCAAGTCCTGCTCATCACGGAATTTGTGGAGCCTGCAGCCTAAAGCTAAGTACATTTTCAGTGTTTCCCCTCCTAGAAATCATACATGTACTAGAAGATAGTGTAGTGGGTGCATGTTAGTGTAGTTTGTTTGTAGCAGCCTGTCTTGTTGATGTATTTGTTTGCTTTTCCTGTAACTAAGTTTGTACACACAGCATTTTCGCCAAGTAAAGTACTTTTAATGCTACTGGGTCAGTTTCCTTGAAGTTTACTGCAAGAACAGACAACAAATAGAAATGAAAGTTTTGCCAAGCTTACAGCTGGGCTCATCCTTGGGATAAGCTTGACGTCTCTGGGATTTGTAGTCCAGAGCATTACAGGCTCCCAGGAGGAGAAAGCTGGTTGGCTGACCAGTGAAACGTCTTCAAGAAAAACACAGCAAGTCCAGTTGCCTTGACTTATTTTTTACAGATACCCCAGAAGGAGGCTCGCTGAACAAACATCAGCTGCACCTAGAAGGACTATGCTCTTCAATAACGGCTTCTGCATGTACCTGATCGTGCAACTTACGACCCTAAGCCGATACAACAGGTTCGGTACGTCGTCGGGCTACTCACACAATCCATATCCCGGGGATGGAGAATGCAGTCAGGCTGATGGGAAGGACAATCCAGCCAGTCATTAGTAAGGAAGGTCCGGGGGTCAAGGGAGGGGGATGAGCAGGCTGTACAGGAAACTCCACGGCAAACCATCAGCAGACACTACCAGCCAGAACAAAGGGCATTTCACTGACAACCTGTTGGGTGGCGATGGAGAAATAACGAATGACAGGAATTAATGATGGACAGAACGATCCATAACTGGATCCACCACACTCGGAAAATATTGACTTCTCTTTAATGCTGCGAGTGAGAGTGAAAGACGATATCAAGGCAACTTTGGCACTCCAGCTGTGGTGAAACTTCAAGTCCCATCATGCACCTGCCTCTGGGGGTCATGCCTTTGGCTGTCAGAGTCTTGCAATGCCTCATGGGATTTGTAGTTCCACAACAGCTGGAGTGCCGAGGTTGCCTACCTCTGATCCAAGTCTGTTCTTAATCTGGACTGAAGCTAGCACCAAAACAGCTAAATACACAGATATCACACACACGCGTCTACTTCTTTAGCTGACAAAGGATTTGCAATTCTGTTCAGCAAGTCCTGCAATTTACACTCATCTGTCAAACTGCAGGAATCCGTTCAATGTAAGAAAAGCTCAAAGGGATAGTTTATCTTTACAGTCAGTGTTGCAGTGCAGTCAGGGGGCCCCCAGCAGGGATCACAGTGCAATGTAGAGGAATTTGTGTTCCTTTCAATGACATACCTGGAGCATTCGGGGTGATTGGTGCCGTCCTTCAAGGAGGGATGGATTGTACATGGAGAGCCC
>NW_017306482.1:1402963-1413968 GCF_000935625.1 Nanorana parkeri
TATGCACCACACCCCCCCTCACCCGTGCTTCCCCTCACCCACCGATCTTCACCACACTCCCCCTTGTCCACACCTGTGCTCCCCCTCACCCACTGATCTGCACCACACCTGTGCTTCCCCTCACCAGTGCTTTGCATCCAAAAATCTGCACCACACTCTCCCTCACAAATCTGCACCACTCCCCCTCGTCCACACCTGTACTTCCCCCTCACCTCAACCTGCAGATGTGCAACACACTCCCTAGTACACAATTTTGTGGCGGGCTCTCCCTGGTCCACAAATCCTGCTGTGACATGAAGGGGGTACAGTGAACTGTGCATATGCAGATTTGTGGATAATACCACATTTGGATGCTCGTGATCATGGGGGGCGCACAATGTACCATCCCCCATATGCAGGACGCCGTGATCACTCAGAATGCCCGTGTGTTCATCTTGCGGGAGCTTTGTTTGGCCTCCAGTTATGTCATATAAAAGGATAATGGGGGGGAATTTATCAAAACTGGAGCAGTTGCCCATGGCAACCAATCAGCTTCTCTCTTCAGATGAGAGAGGCCGATTGGTTGCCGTGCACAGCTGCTCCAGATTTTGTCTGCTCCAGTTTTGATGAATTCCCTTCAATGTATATTCCTATATTGCACTGTATTTTCTTAACTACTGGGGCCCCCAGACTGCACTGCACATGTTACTATAAAAGGTGAACTCATCCTTTAACATAGAATCAAATACACATTGTCATAAGTCAGCCTGCACGGCGACATAATTGGGATACCCCCATAGGCAGCCATGACCTGATCACCAAAATAAGCCCCAAAACGCCAATAAATCAGCAATTGACACATGCAGCCACGGTACACACACGTGGAAGAGTACACAGTAAGAACACCGGACAGAGTCATGCAGTAAACACTGTGATCAGGAGCAGAGCAGCTTCCACAGGCTCGGTGTTGTGTCTTCCATCTTGAGAACATTGGGACACCTCCTGCTGCGGCATGTCACCTCTCTCCTCCATGCTGTAAAAAAAACAGACAAACAATACCGCGGTGGCTCACAGGAATTGTAGTGCGGAAAGCCCCGAACGGTGTGGCAGCGAGGTGCGCACAGGACTACATTACCCGGCATCCCATTCTGCCAGCGAGGTCACGTTACTAGCAACGTAAAGGCGCTAAAACGTCGCGAGGTTTCGGAGATTATTTTGGGCTGTAGGAACCCGTGACGTCATAGGGCGTGCAGTCTGCAATGTAAACACCGCCTTGTGCTGGCCCTATAGGGGGAGGGGAGGACCGTGTTACCAATATCGATATATTGATTTCCAATAAAACAGTGATTGATTGTGTTACATGCAGCTGCCCTAGAGGGAGGCGTGTCCACAAACTGTCAGCACTGATTGTGCTAGAGATAGAGTTTTGACTCTACATGCACTTTAAATCAAACAATTTATGACCGTTTTTTTTTTTATATATATATATGTAGTGGGGGAGGGTTAGACCCTCTGTCAGGTTTTCAAACGCTGTCAGGATCCCCATTGCATTTTGACTCCTCCCCCTAAGAAGTCCCCTATGTGATAGCCAATGTACATGACCGGTCCTCTTTATGGAGACATCAGGGGTCTCCAAGACCCCTAATGTCACCTAGGAACCCCCGGAGAAGCTGATGAAGCAGAGATCTGCTTCTCCCCAGCTTCTGAAGCTGGAGAGTGACAGCAGAATCCGGAAGTAATGTAATATACACCACTTCCTGCATTCGGGGACTGGAGAGGAGATCAGAGGGTGATCGTGTACTGTCCTCCTGTCACAGAGCATCCGTGCTGGTCCCGGCCGCATCGGGGACAGCGGAGCTCGGGACTGGCAATGGTAGCTACTGCTAATACAAGCGATCGGGCATCTCTAGAGACGCCTGACCACTTGAATGTAAAGCTCCCGGCCGGCCGTTTAATTACAACGGCCGGCCGGGAAGCTACTCGTCGGGCTCCGCCGTCCTCTCGTCACAGACAAGAGGATGAGCGGATTTTGCGATTCCTGGTCATCTTGTTGTTTTATGATTTCTGCATGGGAAAGATTGTACTTTACCGGCATTGTATTTGGTGTGACCTTCCCAAATGTATTAGATGTGTACTGCACAGCTGACTTTTTGTACTCTACCATTGTGCATTTCATACCTAATAAAACTCTTTTCATGGGGAAAAAAAATACATGTGAAAATTTACACCGTTTTCATGGCCGACCAGTCTGCATTTTTCTTATATTCCAGTTATGGAGTTATGGAACTGTTGTGGAACTACAGGTCCCGTGAAGCATTGCAAGACTGACAGCCACGTGCATGACGGGATTGGTAGTTTCAGCACTGCAGGAGTACCAAGGTTGCCTGCCCCAAGTTAGTGTACGCAATCACTGCAGGGTGATGACATCAATCTGTCTAACAGGCATGCTGATAAGTGGTACACATTTAAAGAGAACTACCCGTGTTTCCCCGAAAATAAGACACTGTCTTGTATTTTTTTTGGCTCAAAAAAAAACACACTAGGTCTTATTTTCGGGGTAGGTCTTATTTATTTAATTTTAATGTACAACAATCACACTTGTTCATGTAGAAAAGTCTACATGTATTCATGTGCAAAAAATGGTGATCAGGGCAAACAAGGGTGCCGTACCTTTCCAAGAGCAATTTGCTAACCAATTGCTGGCCAGAATGAGCAAAGCGCACTTTCACTATCAATTCCTCACAGGCGGAGTGCATTTGGTATCACTCCGCCTGTGACAGGAGCCTGCGCTATAGAGGAGGCATCGGCTTATGCGGCTCTGCTCCCTCCGGTGCCGCCTCGCTTCCTCTAGCGCTGGCTTCATTCCCCCTTATGCCACCGGCCCTGGGAATGGTCACAACTAGGTCTTATTTTCAGGGTAGGCCTTATATTTTAGCAATTCCCAAAAATAGTACTAGGTCTTATTTTCGGGAAAACAGGGTATGAGGTAAGTCTTTTTTCCCCATAGTCCTACTAAGGGTCACCGGAGGACATATACTAGCGTCCTCCCGTGACCCAAAGCTCAGTATATCGCGAGCTACAGCTCGTGGTATACTGAGATCGCCGTAGCCGGGACGGATCCTGACAATGCTGTCAAGATCCACCCAGCTGCGTGAATGACAGCTGGCTCTGCCTATCTAGAGACAGAGCCGACTGTACCCGCCCTCTCCCCCGTCCGTTCCTCCAGTTAGCCGCTGGAGGATCGGAGCGGGGAGGAAATCCCTGCATGGAGCCGTGACTGACAATCACCGCTCTCTGCAGGGAGATGATCGAGAAGTCAGTGAGCGATGGTATGCGTTCACTCACTTCCCGATCTATTGATCCGACGTATTTCATTGTCACACGTCGGCTCAAACTATGAGGATGAGTGATTTTCACTCACCTCATAGTTCTACTTTAAGGCTGGGTAAGCACTGTTATGCTGCAGCAAACCATGCCCGTTACGGAAAGGCACAAAAATGTGCATTGTGTGTTAGTGTGCGCTGCAGTGCCATTGATTGGAAGCAGCGTTTGTTCAAAGAGAAAAAAAAAAAGGAGCATGCGTTAACAGTGTACAATCTTTCCCCATACACATCATTGTAGCCCTGCACTATGCATTTCAAATTCAGCTCCCAAATATCGAGCACTCATAGATCAGCGCGTTCAACTGACCAATGAGCAGCGCTTCTTAGCAAGAAGCGCTGCTCATTGATCATCAGGTCAGGTGGCTGTGCTGACCAATGAATGCTTGCCATTTGCAATCATAATTTGGGCTTCAATGCTGTGTACGGTGTATGGACCATACACCAGGAACCACGGACGGGAAACAGAGTCAGTTCAAAAGGTAAGAGCAGTGGGAGGGGTGGGGGAGAGGAGACGAGACAGATTACTGGGGGCAATTCCATTTTTCCAAAATCACCTGGGAAAGTGGAATTACCCTTTAAACACAAAGTCCATTAACACACCCCAACATGTGAACTCGGCGTAAAAGGACAAACACTAAACATGACGTCGGAAGTCTGCAAGTAAAACCAGATCACACTTTATATTGTCACACTTTTATTTATCTGCATTTCATACAACAAATCCAGACTCATCAAAAAGAAATCTGTAAAAGCACATACGATCAGCCTCACACGGCCGTACTGATTTTTCCGCCAACAAGAGCGAGACAGTAAAAAGATTTCTGTACCCCATCTGAATTCATATGAACATACATTAGTTTATGTCAGTATGATCTGCGTACATTCTGCGCCATCGAAAACACTATTGGTGCTTACAGGTAGGACATGAATGAGTCATTTATGTAGCGGCGGAGGAGTAAATGGACGCTATGTGCTGCCACCACTGCTCTGGGCCCACTTGTAAACATTAACAGTGTGTAATCATTGGCGGCACAGGCGCAGAATGACCTTAGCTTTTAGCCATGCTGAATGACTGAAGGCCAAGGTCATTCAGCGTCTGCGCCACCATTACATGAAAGACTAAGGCTGGCCATAAATTGCTCTATTTTTTTCCTTCAACCCCTGGGCTGAACGGAAAAAAAATAGAGCAGATTCCTCCACCAACCCTACCAGTGTGACGATCGTGGAATCCCGCTGTTCACATTGTATCCTGACAGCGGCCGCCGACAGCTGTCAGAATACTCGACCAGAGCCAGCAGCTCATTGGCTGCCGGCTCTAGTCATACGAAGATTTTCTGACCAGTCCATCGAGTAATACCGGCCGAAAGGGTGCAGACAGTGGCACACGCTGTGCGAATTTCGACTGGTTCCTCAAGAACCGGCCGAAATTCTCACGGTGTATGGGCACCCTTATTCAGGGCTGACAGCCTTCAGTCATTCAGAATCAATGAAAGCTGAGGCCATGCCGCACTTGTGCTGCTGATATTTATACACTATTGATGCTTATTGGTCGGCTCAGAGCAGTGGCAGCAGCACACAGGGTCAATTTACACATCCGCCACATGAATGACTTATTCAGGGCTGGCATGTAAACACCAACAGTGAGTAACCAGTGGCGGCAGCAGCGCAGGCAAAAATGACCTCTGCCTTCAGATTGACCAAATACAAAGGTCACTCTGCGCCTGTGCCGCCACCGATTACACACTATTGATGTTAATATGTCGGCTCAGAGTAGCGGCGGCACTGGATAGGGTCCATTTATGCTGTACGCATGTAAACATTAGCACAATCGTTCACGTGCAGACAGTGTAACATACTCTCCAAATTAGACCATGAATGCAAATGTTTCTAGTTTTGGTTTAAACAGCTAAATGCGGCGGACTAAACCAGAACAGTGTAAATGAGCCCGTAGCATACAATCCTGCTGCAACCAGATCCACATAACATATCTGAAGGCAGCAAATTGTACGGCCGTGTGCATCAGCCCTAAATTCTTTTTTTCCCCTTTTTTTTAACCCTTGCTGTATTCTGGTCCGATTATGACAGACTCAGATGGGTAAGGCGTCCTGCGACTCTCCAGCCCGGGCAAAACTGCAATTCCCATCATCCTTTGTCAGCAGTTCCAGCTCAGCTGGAGAACCCCAGACACCCATTTTCTTTAGTTTCATACGAGATCCAGCTCTGAATAGTATACAATATTTTCACAATTTGACTTCTGGCTTATAAACGCAACTACTACAGCCAGACCAAAATAAATATTATAAAAACATCTCAGCAAATTCACACTGAGCCAATTTTGGCAAACCATTAAGGCACTGGTGCTCCAAATTCTTTATCTGCCAAAGACCGCCATTGCCATCAGAAGAGGGAGCAGCCCATGTTAACTATGTGCTCCCTGAAAAGAACTCCAAAGCTGCAGATGGCTCACTCTGAAGCCAAAGTCTGTCAGATGCTCCAATAATACATAGTCTGAGGTTAACACACGATCTCTATATTCTGATCCAGAGACATTCATACGTCTTCTCTCAGTGCCTATCAACACTGCAGAACTCAGACTAAGATCAAGTCCAATGATACATAGTCTAAGGTTAACACACGAGCCCCATATTCTGATCCAGAGACATTCATACACCTTCTCTCAGTGTCCATCAACACTGCAGAACTCAGACTGAGACAAAGTCCAATAATACATAGTCTAAGGTTAACACATGATCTCTATATACTGATCCAGAGACATTCATACGTCTTCTCTCAGTGCCATCAAACCTTCACGACTCAAAATGAGACAAAGTCCAATAATACATGGTCCTGTGTTAACACACAATTTCTATATTCTGATCCAGAGACATTCATACGTATTCTCTCAGTGCCTATCAACACTGCAGAACTCAGACTAAGACCAAGTCCAATGATACATAGTCTAAGGTTAACACAGGAGCTCTATATTTTGATCCAGAGGCATTCATACAGTACGTCTTCGCTCAGTGCCCATCAACACTGCACAACTCAGACTGAGAAGTCAAGCACAGTATAACCACGGCAGATGCAATTGTTGATTTGCACTCTTTTCTAGTAAACAGAAGTCAGCGGTGAACTCTTCTCTTGGTGATTTCTTCCTGGATCCTTCTTTTAAGGGCTTCTTTCATGCTGGCTTCCAGCTGGTTCTGAACGGATATCTTTGTTGCAACCTGCTCAGCATCATCATCCTGCAAGAACATGGAGAAAGAAAGAATACATTGGATTATGGAGAAGGGGGTTTGTGCCCGCTGAGTTGTTCAGTGTAATACATTGGATTATGGAGAGGGGGGTTTGTGCCTGCTGGGTTGTTCGGTGTAATACATTGGATTATGGAGAAGGGGGTTTGTGCCCGCTGGGTTGTTCAGTTTAATACATTGGATTATGGAGAAGGGGGTTTGTGCCCGCTGAGTTGTTCAGTGTAATACATTGGATTATGGAGAGGGGGGTTTGTGCCTGCTGGGTTGTTCGGTGTAATACATTGGATTATGGAGAAGGGGGTTTGTGCCCGCTGAGTTGTTCAGTTTCATACATAGGATTATGGAGAAGGGGGTTTGTGCCCGCTGAGTTGTTCAGTGTAATACATTGGATTATGGAGAAGAGGGTTTGTGCCCGCTGGGTTGTTCAGTTGAACACATTGGATTATGGAGAAGGGGGTTTGTGTCCACTGGGTTGTTCAGTTGAATACATTGGATTATGGAGAAGGGGGTTTGTGCCCGCTGAGTTGTTCAGTGTAATACATTGGATTATGGAGAAGAGGGTTTGTGCCCGCTGGGTTGTTCAGTGTAATACATTGGATTATGGAGAAGAGGGTTTGTGCCCGCTGGGTTGTTCAGTGTAATACATTGGATTATGGAGAAGAGGGTTTGTGCCCGCTGGGTTGTTCAGTGTAATACATTGGATTATGGAGAAGAGGGTTTGTGCCCGCTGGGTTGTTCAGTGTAATACATTGGATTATGGAGAAGAGGGTTTGTGCCCGCTGGGTTGTTCAGTGTAATACATTGGATTATGGAGAAGAGGGTTTGTGCCCGCTGGGTTGTTCAGTGTAATACATTGGATTATGGAGAAGAGGGTTTGTGCCCGCTGGGTTGTTCAGTGTAATACATTGGATTATGGAGAAGAGGGTTTGTGCCCGCTGGGTTGTTCAGTGTAATACATTGGATTATGGAGAAGAGGGTTTGTGCCCGCTGGGTTGTTCAGTGTAATACATTGGATTATGGAGAAGAGGGTTTGTGCCCGCTGGGTTGTTCAGTGTAATACATTGGATTATGGAGAAGAGGGTTTGTGCCCGCTGGGTTGTTCAGTGTAATACATTGGATTATGGAGAAGAGGGTTTGTGCCCGCTGGGTTGTTCAGTGTAATACATTGGATTATGGAGAAGAGGGTTTGTGCCCGCTGGGTTGTTCAGTGTAATACATTGGATTATGGAGAAGAGGGTTTGTGCCCGCTGGGTTGTTCAGTGTAATACATTGGATTATGGAGAAGAGGGTTTGTGCCCGCTGGGTTGTTCAGTGTAATACATTGGATTATGGAGAAGAGGGTTTGTGCCCGCTGGGTTGTTCAGTGTAATACATTGGATTATGGAGAAGAGGGTTTGTGCCCGCTGGGTTGTTCAGTGTAATACATTGGATTATGGAGAAGAGGGTTTGTGCCCGCTGGGTTGTTCAGTGTAATACATTGGATTATGGAGAAGAGGGTTTGTGCCCGCTGGGTTGTTCAGTGTAATACATTGGATTATGGAGAAGAGGGTTTGTGCCCGCTGGGTTGTTCAGTGTAATACATTGGATTATGGAGAAGAGGGTTTGTGCCCGCTGGGTTGTTCAGTGTAATACATTGGATTATGGAGAAGAGGGTTTGTGCCCGCTGGGTTGTTCAGTGTAATACATTGGATTATGGAGAAGAGGGTTTGTGCCCGCTGGGTTGTTCAGTGTAATACATTGGATTATGGAGAAGAGGGTTTGTGCCCGCTGGGTTGTTCAGTGTAATACATTGGATTATGGAGAAGAGGGTTTGTGCCCGCTGGGTTGTTCAGTGTAATACATTGGATTATGGAGAAGAGGGTTTGTGCCCGCTGGGTTGTTCAGTGTAATACATTGGATTATGGAGAAGAGGGTTTGTGCCCGCTGGGTTGTTCAGTGTAATACATTGGATTATGGAGAAGAGGGTTTGTGCCCGCTGGGTTGTTCAGTGTAATACATTGGATTATGGAGAAGAGGGTTTGTGCCCGCTGGGTTGTTCAGTGTAATACATTGGATTATGGAGAAGAGGGTTTGTGCCCGCTGGGTTGTTCAGTGTAATACATTGGATTATGGAGAAGAGGGTTTGTGCCCGCTGGGTTGTTCAGTGTAATACATTGGATTATGGAGAAGAGGGTTTGTGCCCGCTGGGTTGTTCAGTGTAATACATTGGATTATGGAGAAGAGGGTTTGTGCCCGCTGGGTTGTTCAGTGTAATACATTGGATTATGGAGAAGAGGGTTTGTGCCCGCTGGGTTGTTCAGTGTAATACATTGGATTATGGAGAAGAGGGTTTGTGCCCGCTGGGTTGTTCAGTGTAATACATTGGATTATGGAGAAGAGGGTTTGTGCCCGCTGGGTTGTTCAGTGTAATACATTGGATTATGGAGAAGAGGGTTTGTGCCCGCTGGGTTGTTCAGTGTAATACATTGGATTATGGAGAAGAGGGTTTGTGCCCGCTGGGTTGTTCAGTGTAATACATTGGATTATGGAGAAGAGGGTTTGTGCCCGCTGGGTTGTTCAGTGTAATACATTGGATTATGGAGAAGAGGGTTTGTGCCCGCTGGGTTGTTCAGTGTAATACATTGGATTATGGAGAAGAGGGTTTGTGCCCGCTGGGTTGTTCAGTGTAATACATTGGATTATGGAGAAGAGGGTTTGTGCCCGCTGGGTTGTTCAGTGTAATACATTGGATTATGGAGAAGAGGGTTTGTGCCCGCTGGGTTGTTCAGTGTAATACATTGGATTATGGAGAAGAGGGTTTGTGCCCGCTGGGTTGTTCAGTGTAATACATTGGATTATGGAGAAGAGGGTTTGTGCCCGCTGGGTTGTTCAGTGTAATACATTGGATTATGGAGAAGAGGGTTTGTGCCCGCTGGGTTGTTCAGTGTAATACATTGGATTATGGAGAAGAGGGTTTGTGCCCGCTGGGTTGTTCAGTGTAATACATTGGATTATGGAGAAGAGGGTTTGTGCCCGCTGGGTTGTTCAGTGTAATACATTGGATTATGGAGAAGAGGGTTTGTGCCCGCTGGGTTGTTCAGTGTAATACATTGGATTATGGAGAAGAGGGTTTGTGCCCGCTGGGTTGTTCAGTGTAATACATTGGATTATGGAGAAGAGGGTTTGTGCCCGCTGGGTTGTTCAGTGTAATACATTGGATTATGGAGAAGAGGGTTTGTGCCCGCTGGGTTGTTCAGTGTAATACATTGGATTATGGAGAAGAGGGTTTGTGCCCGCTGGGTTGTTCAGTGTAATACATTGGATTATGGAGAAGAGGGTTTGTGCCCGCTGGGTTGTTCAGTGTAATACATTGGATTATGGAGAAGAGGGTTTGTGCCCGCTGGGTTGTTCAGTGTAATACATTGGATTATGGAGAAGAGGGTTTGTGCCCGCTGGGTTGTTCAGTTTCATACATTGGATTATGGAGAAGGGGTTTTGTGCCCGCTGGGTTGTTCAGTTTATTACATTGGATTATAGAGAAGGTTTCGTGCCCGCTGGGTTGTTCAGTTTAATACAATGAATTATGGAGAAGGGGTTTTGTGCCCGCTGGGTTGCTGAGTTTAATACATTGGATTATAGAGAAGGGGGTTTGTGCCGGCTGGGTTGTTCAGTTTAATACATTGGATTATGGAGAAGAGGGTTTTGTGTCCCCTGGGTTGTTCAGTAAGGAAGTCTAAATGGCGATAATCAAAACAGTCGTCAACTCAAGGTAGCTTTGTACATGAACCCCAATACCACCCTAACACCCCCCTCACGTTACAGGAGAAAATCATTGACTAAGTAGATGCCAACTTTACTTGCATGGTATAAAGATACATGGTGCAATTTCCAATGAAGTACTAGAGTGTAAATAAACCGTGCATTGGGTGTGGTGTTAGAAGAGAAGGTCGGATTTCGTGATCACGTAATGTTCTCCACAGAATTGCCCATAGAAAAGCGCACAAACCTCATACACAACGATAGAGGTGACCTCCCCATCATCGGCCTCAAACTCCAGACAGAAGAGCTGATTTCCAAGCTGCTCCGGGTCCGTACTGGAACTGCTCTCACTAATGTCATCCTCAGCCAGACCTGCACTGGGGTGGGAACTTTCTGAGGAGGGACACAAGAGGACATCCGGTGAAAAAAAGGTTGTTCCCTGGAGTTCTGATATACCTTGAATATCCCCTTTAATGTTTAATTAATCATTTGAATAGGTCATCAAGGACATCTCAGAGAGAAATACGGCACAATCAAGAAAATTTAACCTTAAACGTCACACAAAATTAGTGCAACAGTTCATCAAAACCACATTTTCTGTCACTCCTGCAGGGATTCCCCCCCCCCCCCCATCCCCCCCCCCGGCACGGC